>NW_021940122.1:52105-269703 GCF_001715985.3 Manacus vitellinus
GGGTCGGCCGGGGAGAAATCCCAGCGGGCGGTCAGAGCCCAGGGAAGGAAGGGGGGCAGGTCCAGCCAGGGCCTGGCTCAAGGCAAAACCTGCCAGAGGCACAGCTTCCCGTGTCCTCTGGAAGCTTTCCAAACGCCGAAGGCTGAGATGTGATAAGTAAATAGCACTTGACCTTCCCCGCCCCCGACAGGTACTGGATAGCTGCATGCCAAGGTACCTGTGCAAAAATTAGTTCTACCTAAATTCTAAATAATTCTAAATAATTCTGAGTTTCTTGAATTCAGAGTAACTGTTTGTGGGGAGTGTATATTTTTTGACCTTTTACAAAAAGGGTCTTGGATCCATTCTTGTTAAGTCTAGGTTTTCATATCCAATATATATTTGTTTCATATGTAATTTATTTTTTTTTTAATTATGGGGGAGGCAGGAAACTTGGGAAATGGGACCAATATGTTCCCAACATCTGCCTGCCCAAATAACTTTCAAATCCATCTTGTCAGGTTCAACCAGGCTCCACAGCAGCGTGTCACAGAGTTCAGCTTTCTATAAGCAACATTTTGGTAGGTAGGGGAAAAAGAGGCAGTCCAGATTATTCCCTTGTTGGGAAGTACGGGCACAGCAGCTGTAAGTTGGTTCTAGCGAGCTGTCAGACCATCAGAATGTTTGGAGCAGGGAAGCAAACCTTTGTGTACCGTAGTGAGCAGCTGTGTCTGTAAACAGAAGGGTTTGGTTCTGAGTAGCCAGTGTGAATGTGGTTTACTGAGTGTGTGATTTACTGCATATGTGGGTTACATTTTTGGGGGACTAATCGTGGTCTGGTTCTACAGACTGAATTCTTCTTGAGACTATATATTTGAATTTAGTGTGATCCAAAGCAGATCTGGTTTGTCTAGGTTGCTCTCCAAAGCAACCTAAGGCACAGTAAGTGAGGATGGGTAGAAGGATCGCTTCAAAACCTGCTCCTGAGCTGAGCTGAGCTGAGCGCACTGATTTAGGTACACCAGCTTCTTGCCACTCATGAGGAATGTATGAAGGGGAAGTCCTTGGGAGAACTTGGAATAAAAGGAATTGGATGTATTGCTGTTGTCAAGAATAGAATTTGGGGATGTTAAGAAGGGAGGTGGTGTTGCTGTGGAATAATGGCAGGGATAATGCCAGTATGTAGAAATAAGACACATCTCTTGAGGCAGTGAAGTTTCCATAAATTTGTTCTCCCCTCCACAAGAGAGTGCCATTCAGGTTTGCATATGGTCACTTGGTGCAAATTTTATTTATTTATTTACTTGCTTATTTTTAAAGAGGCATAGTCATATTCTCAAATATAGATACCGTTCTTTGTACAAGTTATTGGCAATTGCAGATTTTTGACTTGGGATTCTTTTGAGCTTCCAAGTATTTTATGATATGCAAGGAATACTTGAATGGATCTATTGCATGGGTTCTCAAGTAGCCAGTGGTAGTATTTTTATGAAGTGATGGGATTCTGCATCTCTAAAATGGTAACAGAATTGAGCTCATCATGATTTGAGACTGCTCAGGTAAACAACTCCTCCAAGTTGCTCCTCAAACAAGAGGAGTAACTTGGGTTTGTATGGAAATGCTAATTTGGTGGTGTTTAACCGAGGCTATATAATGCTGCTGGCAGAAGAGAGGAGTACCCAGTTTCCATTTGATTCCGTGGAAGTTAATGTTGATTAATAGCTCACTCGAAGCCGGAAACAAGTGAGCTGGATGTAGCAAACTTAGCCTGCTGTGATTATGTGTGAAACGAGGCATCCTGAATTCAGTTCAGATGGATTGCTCATTGAGAAAGTCGGGTAAAGAAACTGCTCTGTGGTGCGTGCTGGCCTGTAATGCCGTACGAGCTCCAGGAGCTCAAAATATCTGCCATTCTTTCTGCTTTTTAAACAGGCATTACTTTGCACTGCCCACCAATCCCGGGGAGCAGTTCTTCATGTTTTGCGCGCTCGCCGCTTGGCTGATCACGAAAGCGGGGCGTCCCTTCGAGCAGCCCCAGGAGTGCGATGACCCCAACGCAGTGATCTCGAACGTGCTCTCGGAACTGCGCTCCTTTGTAAGTTGTTGAGCAGGCTGATTTCCCAGGCGTGTGTCAAACGTGGGCATCGCCTTCAGAAAGAGCTGCAATCACACACTTCCTCTCCTTCCTGCTTCTGTTCGCAAGGACCAGACAGACCTCTCCTATTTATAAGTTTCTACTCTGTTACTTAGTTAACTGGAAGTTTATACAGTCTATACCTACTTGCTAATTTTTTTAGCACTGCAGAAAATGGTCTTATAATATTATATATGATTCCAATTACTTTTGTTCTACAAAATGGATTAAACTGGCTTTACTTTTTGTAGTGCCACATATGTTGCTCATTTATAGTAGCATAATTTACAGAGATTTTGTCTGGAAAGTTTACACAGTGCATATGATCCTGCTCCTGCCATAATCAATGGTATAGTTCACAGTGAAGGAAATGGTTTAGAATAGTGTTTGTGTTTTCTTCTTTTTTTTTTTGTTAATGAGTAAAAGGTTGTATAAACTGCCGGGAAGTATTGGGATTTTTTTTTCAATATTAAAAAAAGAAAAAAAACCAACAGAAACAAAGGTGAGGAGAATATATCAACTTACAGGAAGTATGATCTTAGGGAAGATTATACTGCAGTGGAGCTGTGAATGATGTTAAGACTATTCTCTAAAGGAGTTAAACCATAGCAAACTAATATTTTTATTCTACAGGATAGCAATAAATAAAAATATTTTATAAATAAAATCTGCAGCAAACAAGACAATGTTGAAAAACTGGTATTTAAGTCTCAGTACCGAAGTTTCTCCATAGCTGTTCTTACCTTGCCAGCTTGTCACTTGTGTGCTTGACCATCCATCTCTCTTGTGGCTTCTGACTCTTCTGCTCCCTATGAGTATCCTCGTTACCATGTGCTTTAAGATTTCTACACTGCATGTGTTCCTCGGGATGTTTTCTTTTCCCTTCTGTTGCCTGACTGGAGCTGTGTAAGGAAAGAATGTGAATTAACATTAATAAAATCTTCATACACAAGAGACACTTTGGTTTTAGTGTAAAAAAAATCTTATCTCCCTGTGAGGAAACTCGGATCAACGGGCCATTAATAAACAGCACATCTCTTTATTTTAGGGAAGGCCTGTGGATTTTCCTCCCTCAAAATTAAAGGCTGGTTGTGGAGAGCAAGTGTGCTATGTTCTTGATTGTTTAGCTGAAGAAGCCTTGAAACACACTGGCTTTAGCTGGAAAAGGTACAATACACTTTAGCATCCTCCCTTATGCATTGTTTTCCAGCAAACAGATGTAAGTTGTGAAGACAAAACATAGTAATGACTAAAAGTGTTTTACTTGACATTTCATGAGATGCAAAATTCAACTAGGCTTGAAGCACTGGGACCAATTAATTCCTAATGCAATTTCACACAACTCAGTCTATTACCAGTAAGCCTGAGTTTGGACCATTAATAGACTTAGCTAATTAAGATTTAACTGATGACCTTTTTTTGGTCATTTCCCTATGCATAACTCCCTGTTAATCTGACAGTTGAGTTGAAACATTTAATGTCCTTTTAGGTTCTATCAATTAATTCTTAACCTCTTCAACTGGAGGTATGCACCATATGATCATGTTACAAGTAGGGTACAGTAGTTTTATTTAATATGAAGGAAATCTTAGGAGAAATTAGATCACAGATAATTTCTAGTGTATGAAACTGTCTTTAAAAGTGTTCTTTATTTCATTCCTTCACTCTGATGGGTTTTGAAATGGATGTAGCAAAGTAATTTCTACCTTAGAAATATTTTCCTGTTACTTCTGTTTAATACACAAATTCCAATGTGGGCTGAAAATAAGTCTGTGGTGACTTGCACTTGAATTTTAAGAGGTCAGACCAAAAGAGAAAACCAAAATTTACTCCCCAGATGTCTTTGTAGTATGAATATACTGTTCTGCCTGGCATAGGAAATAAGCTTTACTTTTAAGACAGTCCAAAATAAATAATGCCTTTTAAGGCTGTTAATTTATTTGTTTAAGTATGTGAGATGCTAATCACTGTCTCATTATAATCCACACCATCCATACTTCTCATGAAATGTTTTGTTTGCTAAGGAGAATTTACAGAGGTATTTACAATTTACTGTGTTTAAAAGCTCTGCTGTTCTTTGAATTAATTTCAGGCCAGCATATCCAACAGAAGAGCTAGAAGAAGAAGAAATAACAGAAGATGATGCAGAATTAACACTTAATAAATTGGAAGAGGATGTTGCAGTAGGTTTATGTCATCGCTTTTGATGATACTAGTATTGGTCAGCCATGGGCAAGTTTTTATTCACTGTTGAGTTTGTTTGGCTTTGTTTAAGAAGTCCTTTCTATTAGCTGTTCATTTTTTTCCCTGTGGCTCCATTCTTGCATCATCAGATTCTCTGTAGTTTTTTGTTGCTTTTCAGATAAGGTTTTTAACTCACTGAGACAGAGCACATGTTCTTATGTGCAGTGGAATCTAACCATGCATTAAAATCACAGAGATTCAGAATTGTTTGTGTTCTACTGATACAAGCTCTTGATGTTAAACAACACTTCAATCCCTCTTTACAGAATTGGCTAATATTTGGTTAAAATTTGCCCAGTGCTTAATTAATAGAATGCTCACTACTGTAACTTAGATTTCATGCAAATAGGAAGCAGTAACTTCGGTATTTAGTTTGTCTGAAATTTGGGAACAGAGTAGATGGAGAAGAACAACTGGAAATAGAATGTTTATTTAAAAATACCAACAAAGACCTAAATAAAGGTTGCAGAATTGTTGCTGTAGACAAAGGTCGCAGGAGCTCATTGATATATATTCCATGAATGCAATGATAATAGTATTCCATCATTCATTCTGACTGAAGAATAAGTCTTTCTGTGTGCTTTGAAATACCTTTTATCAAAAATATGGCAATGTTTGAGGATCAACTGTTTTATTTATTCCTACTTTTTAATTGTAATAATTACAGTGAAGTTGTCATGGCTATGAAACAGCCTATGAAATACACCTGCAAGTTCTAATATACTTTTAGGGCTTTTTGATGGAAGGATGTTGAAGAGAAGTTCTTTCTTGCTGACTGACTTACTTAGAAGATTAGTTTTATGAGAGATGGAGTCTCAATGTAAACTGGTAGCTTAATGTGATCACAAGACATTGGCATATTATCAGGCATGTTTGTCTTCATGTAGTGAGTCTTTTTGCTGTTGACTTAAACAAGATTTTTCTGGAGAGGAAGTTAGCTGAGGACAATAAAAGTGAAAATTTCAGAAAGAAGTTAGTTTCACATCTGATTTCTGCAAAAATTGATGATTCAGTGCAAAATGAATGTAGATCAAAACCAGAATACTGAAAGCTGTGAGCCTGGGAGTGGTCCCTTGCCATGTCAGTAAAAATTACTTGAGGGAAAAACAATTTTCTGGAGTGCTAAGGCCCAGCAATGTTGGATAGAAAGAGCCACAGCTATCCCACTTTTGTGTTCAATTGTTTGGGAAAAAATAAAGGTCAGAAATGTTGGAAATAGAGTGCCAGTAACGTTTTCATATGGTTCTGATTATAGTCCCAATTTGTAGGACACAATAGTCCACAATAATGTAGCAGTTGAAGAGTTTACTTCTCTTCCTCCTTTTCTCTCAGTTTTCCTAAGTATTACATTATTTTGCTCATTTTTATTAGCCAAGAAAAATTCCAAACTTTCATACAATATGCAAATACTGTGATGTGGCTGTCTGGTTGCATTTTTATCAGCTTTCAAGTCTCCACAGGAAAAGGTCTTGAATAATTTTGAGAAGAATAAAAGACATTCTGTGTTGCATTTTTGACCAGCCTCAGAAATGTAAGCTGTTGGCTAAAATGTTTAAGTAGGAAAACAGTCTGCTCTTTTCTGTATCTTGTTAAGGTCTAAGCTGCTTAAATGGGGAAGCAGGCATGAAACAGTTAACCAAAGCACAGTTGAAGCCCTTCAAAGAACCTCTGGGTTTGCTCTCAGGTTTGCTCTAGGCCATGATTTTCACAACTAAGGTGTTCTATTGGCTCTTCTGAACGTGTGTGTTAATAAAACCATTGAGGTTTTGTTGCCTCATTCCCAGGTATTTTGTTCCCAGGTGGTTTATACCAAGTGGATACTCTAGTTTTAGAGCACCTAGTGGTTCTACAGGGACTAGTGGTTCTACAGGGACTAATTATAGGCCAATGTAAGTTTTTCCCCCAGTCCATTGTTGCTGCCACTATATTGATATTAGCTGTATCCATAATTGAATTTAGCAATATTTCCTGTAGTTAAATGCTAGCAATGAGGTTCATTGGTTGTTCTTTTGTTTTGATTCTTCTGAATAAAATTGATGGGGCAGAGACAAGCCTAGTCTGTAAATCAGAACTGTAAAAGTTTTTTAAATCTTGGGGAATTGAGTAGCCTGTACTATGTGGCCACCAGTAGCCAGTGAGGCTGGGTGTGCAAGTAAATCTGCACAGTTTGGTTTCTCAGTTCTGATAACTAGTCTTGTTGTTCTGGTAGGATGGTCTTTTAAGTGCTGCACAAATACATATTTTTTGATTTAGCAAAAGATAGTCCCAATCTAGTCACCAGTAATTTCTTGAAAATATTCAGGGATTAGGGGTCAAACATACCAGAAGAGAATACTGGTCCCTGTTGGTTACACACTGGGTAGAGTAAAAGAAAGAAGAATAAGCTCCAAGGTTTTCACTGAGTCTTGAAGGGTTCTTCACTAAGACCTGTGTTATTGCAGCTTTCATGATTTGTCTGGAAAGGAGGTGGATGATGAAGTTTCAACTTCAATGGAAAAGCCAGTTAACAGAGGGACAAGGTGTATAAGGGTGAAGTGTATGGGTGATGAGATGGCAGGTGAAATACAGTGTAGATAGATGGAGGGTAATGCACAGAAAATGCATGTTATGGGTGATGGGCTCTGGGCTGATTATAGTCACTGAAGAATGCAAATTTGAGACTATAATAGAGAATTCTGTAAAACTGTCAGCCCAGTGTGTGATCTCACAGGCAAGAAAACAAAACAGTTGCCTCAATTTCAATTGTGTTATTCTGAACACTTAAAATGTGGCATCATTCTGCAACTCCAAATATGTAGTGCAAACAACATCTTGAAAACTGTATTCAGGTCTGGGTGTGGTTTGGTTTTATTTTTAAGGTAAAGCTTTAAGAAACACATACAGTTACCATACAACTATTGATAATGGCCCATTTGAGGAGAGAGGGCTTAGGTTTAGGGGGATTTTTTGGTTGTTTGGTTTATTTTTTAATACTGTGGCACTCTGAAGGACATATGGGGTAGCTTTCATCTTTTAGCTTGTCCCAGGTATTGTGTCTCTTCATAAGCTCTATTATCATAAACTCTCTATGTCTTGTTTTGCTCAGAAATATGGAATTTAATGCTTCTTGTTCTGTGGTCCTGCAAAATAAAATACTTACTGAAGTCTAACTTTGCAACTTTCCTTAAGGAAGAAGAATCAGACAATGAAGAAAATTATATTGACCTGAATGTTCTAAAGGCACAAACATACAGATCAGTAAGTTGTTACCCATCAGTCCTCTCTTGAAAGGTTTTTACATCTGTAGCAGCAATTTGTCTCTGTTGATTTAAATCTGAAAGCCCCTGTATAGTCTAAACTTGAAAAAATATTCCAACTGAAATGAATCAGCTTATTTTAAAGAAACCATGTGCTGCTAGTTTTTAAACTGAAATCACTGAAGGACTGCTAGACACATTTGCAAGAAATTTTTTGCAGAAACTTCTAGGGAAACATGATATTAGTTTCTTGAATGTATTTTAATCTCACAGACACATGCAAACACCATTTCTGAAATGTATTGTAATTTCTTACTATATACATTTAATTAATTTCAATTTTAAGTATGATGTGAAGATATATGTTTTAATTTCTAATCTTTATGAATTCAAAGAAAGCCATTAAAGAAATCTGTTATGTCTGTAGTCTAGATAATTCTTGATATAAATATTTTTCTAAATATGAATTATGATTTCTAACAGTTGTCACTGTGCATAACAATGATATTTCCTATATAAACTGTGATTTTTACACAGGACATGAATGAAACTGCGAAGCAAGAAGAGATTTTACAGTCCACGACAGACGCAGCAGAGTGGAATCTGGAAGTGGAACGTGTGCTTCCACAGCTGAAAGTTACAGTCAGGACCGACAATAAGGTACCTGAGAATGGATTTGTGTGTGTACACGCGGTGATTAAAATGTTATTTCAGTCAGTGCTGTTTACTTTCCATTTTGTCTTTTGTCATGCCAAGACTTGTGAATAAATGGGCTCTCCAGTGCTGTCTTGTCTGAACCTTAGCCACTTACTTTGACTGTAGAAGCAATAATTTTCAGTAGGGTGTTTTTTCAATATTATATTTTTTTCTGCTACTTACAGAGCACCTTATTTCTGTATATTTACTTCCATATATTTATTTCTGTATATTTGCTCAGTGGAAACTTCTTTAATCCTTTGACATTTCCAATGTATTCACAATTCTGAAAAATTATACCAACTCAGTTTACCAACTATTAAAACATTGTCCTGGAAGAGAGTTGATGAACTTCTTTCAACTGGTCCATTTGTCTGCCACATGAAAGGTTGATTGTATGGAATTCATCTTTCTGAGCTTTACATGACAGTAAAGTTGGTCTTTACCTCTAATCTGGTCATTATGTGCTTTCCTTACGTTTAGCAAAAAGAAATTTTTCAACAGATTTTGCTTACCATATCCAGATAACTATCTCAAGGAGAAATTCATCATGTATATATACCATATGTATATTCATCATGAGTATTTCTCTCCAAAATCTATTTCAAGTAGTCTGGAATGAGCAGCTTAGAAGTAGACATCTACCTTTGGCCAAACCAAACCTAGGACCTATTCCTGACATTGCTGCAAGGATTCTTTCTAGGAACTTGGGTAGCTCACACAGATCAGTGCAGTACTGAAATCATTCATTTGTAGTGACCCAGCTACTTGGGGTGTTGGAGCAATCTGCAGCAGTAATATATCAATACAATACATATACATGAATACAATGAAAGATAATTATCTTGCCAAAAATAGGGGGAGCTCTCAAGTGTCTGCTGAACTGCTTGCCTGTCTTACACTATCCTGCATTCTTCTATGTGAAGAATTGCCTGGTTCAAACAATTTTTCTGTGATCGTCAGCAAGCCCATCTGTTGCAGAGAACATGATGCTTGATTCTCACAGTAAGGAATTAAAACTTAATAAAGACATACATGAAAAATTAAAGCCACTGTGGGATCTAAGGTTTACTATCTTCCAGCTTAATGTACCATCTCTTGGCCATAAGGAATACGAAAATGAACATGAAAAGAGGATTATTCTTTCCCTAGCTTCTGTGCTTTCATGCTTTCAGAAATAGCTGGACAGAAGCGTTTGGTGTTTTTCCATTCTACAAGAAAAGCATCATATTCTGTTTCCTAAGTTGTGCATGTAAAAATAGTACCAGGAGTGTGTTAATGGTTTAATCAATGACATTAGAAACTAGAACTTATATGTAAAGTCCAGTGACAATTCACAGTACCTTTTCTCATCCCCCATCCCTGAGTCCATGTATGTTTCCTATGATCTAGAAGGTGGAAGTAATTTTCCCTCTTTTGATTGTGTCCCATTATCAAAACCAAGTTTAGGTATTTCTGCCTCTTTCATTTCTTTCCATTCTTCTCCTGGTAACAGTAAGGGCTAAAATAGAAAGGGAAGAACTGATAGTCTGGAACTGTTGGATTTGGACATCTGAAGCATTAATTTTGTCTATGAATAAGCTGAGCTAGTGCAGCTATATTCAGTATTTTCAGTATTTGTGTCCAGAATGTTTTCCAGCAGAAATAGTCCCATGAAGATCAGACTCTCAAAAGCAGAGCTGCTATGGTGTCAGTGAGGATGTTGGTGTTTGTTTATCGATCTCAGTGTCACGTGACATTTAGGAGATTTACAGATTGTGTCACATTGAGCAAGTGCCTCTGGCTATGAACAAAGCAGTGGCAGGATGATATGCTGTAATAAATAAATAAAAGAGAACTGACCCTGCTTTGCATACCTGCCTTTGTTTAGTAACCAGAGGAGGATAAAAGTTGTACTTTCCTGTGTTTTAATTTGTGACATCTTTTTTAGGATTGGAGGATTCATGTAGATCAAATGCACCAGCATAAGGATGGAATTGATTCTTCTTTGAAAGAAACTAGGGTATGTCTTGTATGTACAGATTATTTCACTGATCTGTCAGCATTTTTATTTTCTCTTTTATTTGATATACATTAAGAACTAAACTGCTCTCTTTTTTCTTCATTTTATTTATGCTATTGCTGTAAAATGAAAAAGAGAAAGATATGATAATGATGATTAAGGACAGCGTGACTGGCAAAATACCTTGTGGGAAAGAGTTGTATGTGTGAGGATTAACAGGGATATCAGGATTCAGTAATGTATGCATTACCATAAGTACATGCTGACTGCAGAAGGCAAAATAGAATAATAGAATCTGAAAATAAGTACTGGTACAAAAACCAAAATACTCTCAAGTACTGTTGCTGGAAGTAACATACTGACATTGACATTTATGATGGAAGCAGTAAAGCTTGAAATATGTGTTTTGGAGGTGGGCAAACCAGAACACACTGGGAATAATTTTTTGTTGGCTAAACACAGCATTTCTGTACTATTTTTCTCTCTCAATGTAGGCTTCCATATCCTTTCTTAACTACAGCACCATTTCAGTACTCTTTGTGTACTGTCTGTATACTGTCAACCCACAGAATGTGATTTTCTAGGGTTACCTTGACAAACTCCATAATGAGATCAGCAGAACATTGGAAAAGATCAATAGCAGGGAAAAGTACATCAACAATCAGTTGGAGCACTTGGTTCAAGAATACCGTTCAGCCCAAGCCTTGCTGAGTGAGGTATTGCTGGTCTTTTGTTGTTGCCTTCTCTAGTATTAAGTTGCTATTAAGTGAGGGTTAGAGGCCAAGAAGAAGTGGAGTGAGTATCTATGAATTTTGCTGTTGGATATAAAGCAGGGGACATGCTGATTGGTTGTAAAATTATATTTTTCCTAAGCTAAACTAGCAATTTTTATTCAACTGTTCTACAAGGCAAAGTATTATCAAAGTATTATCTAAATCTGTTCCCAGTCTTGAGCAGCTAGTAAATTGCTAGTTCTGTGTTCCCTGTGCAGTTCACACATCTGTCAGGACTGGAGAAGCCACAGTCTCAGTCCAACATCCATCTCTTAGACTAAGTACTTGTGCTAATGTGCACAAAGCACTCTGATTGCTTATTTGCTTTGTTTAGTTTTTATGCCAAGAGAGTGTTGTCTGAGAAGCTTTTTGATACCCTAGTTAGGAGGCCTGTTTAAGCTGCCTGTTGGCAAGCCCTCCTGTTTATGACCGTGAGGACAACAAGATTTACAGGATTTGACGTCTGTGCTTCTGTTTGCCTTGCTGTTAAACTTTTAAATATCTTCAAGATAGTAATTTACTGTTGACAAAGTACTATTCTGGGCTCCGGAATTCAGTTCTGTTGCGTTCTGGCAAATTTTCTTTATGTTTATTTCCCCATGTCAGTGATTAGAAAACATACTCCTTATCTGGTGTGTATTTGGGCAATTACAATTTTGAAAACTGCTTTTAAGTTTTGAATGATAGTCATTACAAGGGCCGATGTTTCAAGCCTGTCCTCATTTGTAAATGTCATTGGGACTTTGTGGGAGAGTTTCTGGAATTGGAACATGTGAGAGCAAGTTTTGGTGTTTTCTCTGAGCTATCTGCATATATCTCTTCAACTATGTCATTATAGCAAGAACCATGTTTCTTTCCAGGCTAAAGAGAAGTACCAGGAGGGAAGTGGAGGAGTAACTGAAAGGAGCAGAGTGCTTTCTGAGGTAAAACATAGCTTATTGGCATTTAGCGTTTGGAGTTTAATGAAACCAGTTCTTTCTGATTTGTGCTCATGTTAAAGATTAATGTTTGTTAAGGAGAAATGATCTAGTCCAGTCCCTAAATTTTAAACCCAGGCTGCTGATGATTTTTAACTCCTGAATTGTGAGCTCAGTAAATGTATTTTATAACCTATGTCCTAGAATTATTCGGGAGTAATAAGTCATATCCATAAATTCTTTGGAAGAAGAAAAGCTTAACTGTTATTTTTAGTTCAAATTAACAATTTGAAATTTTCATCTTCCAGGCACTTAAAAGCTATATTTGGCTAAATAGTAACTGTTTCCATACATAAAATTATACTCAAATCTGTTTTTCTGTTGTGGGGTTTTTTTGCCTTTAAATCAGTGCTCTGACAAATTCAAAGAAAAATCTCCAAACTCCTAACTGCCTCCACAAGTTGAATGTTTCATGGCATGTCATGTAGAATTATGGCCTGATTTCCAAATACTTCAACCCTTTGTCCAATTCTGAAATTATTTTTTTAATGGCTCTGTTTGGGTTTCAGCAATCCACTTTATTTATTAAACAATAAAGTCTCTGGAATAAGTAACATAAAATAGATTACACATTAAGAATGTGCTGGAAATTGCAGAACAAGTTTGAGCTGTTTTAGGATAGAATAATTCAGTTGGAAGGGACCTACAATGATCACCGAGTCCAACTGCAGTAGGTAATACAGCAGTTTAATGGGAGTTTTCCAGGAAAGATTTCTGAGCATATGAATTCTGCAGAATTAGAGCTGCTTTCTATCTCACTCTCAAGGAAGTAGGTTTGAAAAAAATGTATTTTACGTTGACTTGAGATTTATAATGTGTTTGTGCTTTGGAAGCTGATAGACTGATTAGTGATGATGAATGTATTAGTGGTTGGCATCCTTCAAAGTGTGTAGATGCAGTGGTGCATATCTGAGATAAACTAGACACGTTGGATGTTCCTGCTGATGTGCCTTCAGTGCAATCAAACCTCAGCCCGCTTGGTGATACGGTTACCACTGCAGGTGTGCAGTAATGGTTCTTTTTGGTTACTGAAAAGGTTTATTGAAGCCCTAACAAAGGGCTGCTTTTAAATTATAGACAAAAATATTGAATTATTACCTTGACTGTACCATAGAATGATGTATTTGGTTTTTCTTCGTTGTCTACAAAGGCACACTGGGCAATAGATAGTCAGTGCTGAAATGCATTTTTATTCTTCATACATGCACTTTACATACCTGTGCCAGTGCCAGCAGGCTTGACTGCTGCACCTTCTTGTGCTGCAGTGCTGCTTCTGAGGTTTCCACTGTAACATGCTGAAGTCCTGACACTTCCAAAGGGGCAGTGGGCATGGCTATTTGGTGAATCTTAGTCTGCAAGGATATGGATTCCTATCTTCTTCCATCCAGCATCACACTGAGACACTTACATTGTTGTTTTCATTTGGGATGCACAGACTCTCAGTAACACTATGCTGTTTGCTTAACTTGCTACTCTTTTTGCTGTAATTTTTTACAACATTAATGTAGGTAAAGTTAAATTAAAATTTTCTGAATGTTTGGAAAAAAATTTTCCTCTGTATTCAATAAGAAAGATGGATTATTTAATTTTTTTTAACTAATGCAGTTATTCAGCAGAGACTTTTTTTTAACTTGACATTCATCTGGTTTAATTAAGAAAAAATATCTATTTTAAGATCACAGAAGTATTAGAGAAAGTAAAGCAAGAAACAGAAGAGAAAGGAAGCAGTATGACTGATGGTGGTAAGTATGTTTTTGCTTCAAACCAAACACTCTTTTTCTTAGTGACAGGTATATAATTTGTACGTGATTAAAGAAAAATAAAACAAGAGCAATTACAAGGAGCAGTATGATGCAGCAGCAGCATAATAGTGGGAAGTGAGGGGTTAGAAAACAAAGTGTGGAGCACAAATTATTTAATAGCTTTTCACAGGTAAGATGACCCTCTATTGAAGTTGTCTTCTGTTCTCTACCAAACCTCAAGACAGGTATGGGGATGAGGCTTTCAACTGAGCAAAACACATAATTGAAAAACCTGTCTTAATGTTCATGCAAATCTTTTTGAAGATCTTAGATGTCAAGAAAAGAGCAAAATTATCATTGCCTATTTCTGCCTTTACAATTTTTGCATATTAAAAATGATGTATCAGTACAATCATGTCTTTAGAGTAGAACGACCTTTTGTTCATTCAGCTCTTCAATTTTAAGGAGTGAAGTATAGAAAACAATGCTTTTGTGTTAAGCAGCTGTCAAGAGTTGCACTGTTTGTCTTTTTTTTTTGAACAGCTCCTCTAGTGAAGATTAAACAGGCCTTAACAAAATTGAAGCAAGAAACCACTCAGATGGACATACAGATTGGTGTCATGGAACACACATTACTCCAGTCAAAGCTGAAAGAGAAGTCCAATATGACTAGAGATATGCATGCAACAATGATTCCAGAAGCCACAGTAGGTGCCTATTAAAATTATTTGGACCTGACTTGGTTTGCCCAAAATACAGTTTTCTACCATTTGCTTTTTTGTGAGCTCAGAGGTTTGCTTTTTGTTGGGAGAGGGGAATTATGTTTTTTCTTGTTCCTTTTTAACAAGATGCTTGTCATGCACTTTTTTAAGATGTAACATTCACACTTTGGACTCAACATGGAGCCGTGTTTAGTTTTGTGCTGTAAAGATTTACTGCAGATCTCTTCCAAATATACAAATAAATTCTTATTAATGAAGATGTCTCTACTTCATTGGAGAATGTTACGTAGTGTGGAAGTCTGTAGAGTGATACTGACAGCCTGCAATCTTGATACTCTACAGTGCTGAAAGGAAATTACTTGAAAGGAATGTAAAATGTCTATTATTGCATTTACATAGATTTAGTATAAAGTATTTAATTGATGAAATTGAAATAATACAGCATTACCTTTTCTAAAAGGCTGGGTCAAAACTGATATCAGCTGCAACGCTGCCTTTACCAGCAGCAATGATATCAAAATCTATTTAAGACCAAAGAGGATGGAAAGTACTGTTTGGAAATTACTGTGGCTTTCTAATTTTTTTCCATGTGTCATCACTGTTTCAGAGTCACTTTAGATTAGCATTGGGTCAAATGCTGCTTTCATTTATAGTATGTAGTAGAGCTCCGTGGACATAATTTGGATTATTCTTGTTTTCTGTTCTTTTGTCAGAACACCTAATTTTGAACTCTGGGAAGGAAAAATGTTGCCAAATCTAGTTGAGTAATATGGAATGAGAAGAAAAATGTAGGAGGAAGGGGTTGGAAATGTTATGGCAACAGGGGAGCTCGCTTTGTCTTAGTAAATGTGTCGGCAGGGAGTGATTCTAGATGTTATTGGTAATGAAGGAGCATGGAACAAAGAAATAATCTTATTAAAGTACTACTACCTCCTTTTGGTTACAGTTGTTCATAAGCCATGGACAATATTGGTGCAATTCCACTGATATTAAAATCCTCCTCTAACTATCATAGGCAATTCCATTCATCTTACAATCAATTTCTCTCATTTAAAGGTGAGCTGTATTTTGTAGAATCAGTGGATCAGTTCTGTATCTGAAAGTCAAGACACTTGACACAGTCAGTACCATGAGCCAGTTCAAGTTTGTTGTGCTTGAGTATTTCATTTACCAAAAAGAAAAAGCCCTAAACCCATTAGATTTTAATAAGTGAAAAGCTGTATGTAAATGTCAGCTATTATAATTTACCTGTGCAAGCAACTGCTGAAAATCTCCATGAATCACATTGGAAATCGGTTTCCAACTCTTTTTGCTGCCTACCTATATCCTCCCACATTCAGCTGAAATTAGAAAAGTTATTATTCATATTCCCTTTGTTAGGTGGTGTTGCTACTGTGAATTTACTTTTAGCAGTGGGGTTAGTTAAATTTAAGCTAAAGCAACCCCCTTCTGCATGGCCTGCAAAGCAGCTCTCTGATGCTTTGGGATTTCAAATGTTGTGCTGTATAAGTGCTGTTTATGTAAATACTTTCCCAAAAAAAACTCCTCCTTCATGCTAATATAGCAAACACAATTAATCAAAACCCTTCCCTTATGTACTGAGCACTCTATTAGAAGTGAATCTGTTGAGACAAGCATGGCCAAAAACCCTCTAATGTGACAGAAAAATCTCCGGAAGAAAAGCTAGCCGCCTTTATGCCACGGTAATTCTAAAATAGCATGCTAATTATCTGTAATTGATCTACATTATTTTTAATGGTACTGTCTAAAACTGCGTTAATCTAAGTAGGACACTTCTGTAATTGTCTCAGGAGTGATACATGGCCTTTACTTGTCATCTGACAAAGAGTGGCATTTGTCCCTTTAGACAGTAAAACCACTTGATCCTGCTTTGAAAACAGTCTTACTGATCCGGCAAGTGGCCACTCCACCTTCCTTAAAAGCATGAGAAGAGCAGTGAGGCCTGTCACGAGCAGCCTGAAAGGCCCTTCTAAAAAAGCAATGATCTGTGTAATTACTCCACTGCTGAATCAATGCAGGAAGCAGAAGCCACATGAAAATTAAATCACTTGATTCACATTACTTCCTACATTGCTCATTATCTAATGCAGTGTCAAAACTGAAGAGCAACAAAATAAGGTGTCCCTAAGTTAGTAGGATGCATTTGAAGAAGTGCTATAAAAGAGTCTCTCTTCTGAAGAATATTTAGGGCAGAAGGACTATTTGTAAGAGTTAACTTTTATATACAGCTCTCCTCTTCCAAGGTCTCTTAACATTTTCAGCCCTCTGAAACACATCAGTATGGAGGCATGGTGTCACTGTCACATGTCATTTAGAAGCCAAAGAGAAGCTAGCTGTAGACAGATCCAGAAGTCATGCAGAGGGACAAAAAAGGAGCTTCATTTGCTAACTGGTCAGAGAAGCCATGGGTTTTGTCCTTGCCATAAGGACTGCAATAGTTCCGTCTTGTACGTGGCCCCAGGAAAAGCTGACACTTGGCTCTTAGAAATGAGTTTTGAGGAAGGCTCATCAGTAGCCAGCTCAACTCTCTTGCATGTACCCTCCAAAGCTCCAGGAGGGGAACACTAGCAGCATATTACTTCTCAGAGTTTCTGCAGCTTTGACATCCCTCTGAACCTCATAATATGACTCAGTATCTTATTTCCCTGAGCTGTCTTTTGTCTAGGCTAGGATGTAAGTGCTCTGCTGGAAACTGGAAATAGACTTTTAGTGCATGGTACCCTATTAGAGGTGCTGTTTACAGGCCATTTAGGATGTGTGAGAGTGATGTTAATGTATTACCATCTTACTTTAATAAATGTAGTATCCCACTCCCCATTCTCTTGTAATGTCAGCAGATAGCATAAATTGCTGAATATTATGTGCTGTGCTGGTGGAAAATGCAAAGGGCTGGATTTTTACCTCTTAATCCAATTCTCTCATAGAGGGCCTTGGTGTTGGTGACGCAATATTGAAATTGCAAGAGTTTAATAGTGGTTTTCAGTCTTAGGCTGAGAATTCAGGGTTTCAGCAATGAGACAAGTTAATCATTTGAACTTGCACCAGGAAGTGCTGTTCAGGAAGGTGAAAGAGAAGTTCAGGTGACTTTGATAAACCACTCCCAAGTTAGAAACAACTCCCAGATCTGGTAAAAATATTCTCACTCCTGTCTGCTGGTGGCGTTAAAGGCCTTCCCCTCTTCCCCCACCCAAAAGAGAGGAACGTTAGGGAAAATTTTTCCTTGAAAAGGAAAATAAATGTCCACCTACTATTAAACTTTGCCCCTTTTTTTGAAGTACATCTCTATTGTGAATTACGACATACAAAAAAATCCCTGTATTGCTAATTGTAAGTTACAATAAGAGCAATTAAGTCATCTCTGCATGACCTATAAAAAAGACTAGGCATAAATGAAGAGCTTGTATGTGAATGTTTCCAGCTTCTGCGCTCTTTGAATTTTTGCATCCCAATTTTGCAGCCTGGGCTTCTCTCCAAGTTTGACAAATGTTAATTAAAAAAAGAAGGCATTGGTGTGATGCTGTGTCTTGTCACGCTGGCGCTCTGCCCGCTCACGGAATGTCAATGCTGCACTGTGCCTCCGCAGGCAGCTGCACGTGCGTGCGCACACTCCTGCCTCCCCCTCGGCTGGGACATTCAGAGACCTCGGCAGCATAACAACATGCCTGTGAAAAGCCCCGTCCTAGTGTCCTAGTTCCTGCAGCGTCACCGCTTTCCACTTGCTTGTCCATGAGTTAACGTTTAAGGAAATGGTTGGGTGGTTGCCGACAAAGGCTTGCAATAAAACTTGGGAAAAGTTCATCGGCACCTGTGAGGCTGAGTAAACAGGGGAAATGAGCACTGGCTGTTTTGCATCTTTACTGTTCCACGGAAGGCTCTGAGATAGCAAAGGTTATTTTCGCCTGCCATTTCCTCCTTCCGATGTATTTCTTCATTCAGCAAGTGCCATTACCGGGGCTTTCTGGTATTAGTTAATGCTTAGCTATTGCTCCAGGGCTTGGTGTTGCTGGAAATGTCTGTCTTTCAGCCTCCTGGTAACAGCCCTACCATTTTGCAATGATTCCCACGCAACACTGAGCAGGGTTGAGAGCTTTTCATTAAGAGAAGTAACAATTTGAATAATGCTAGTCTTTCACTTGCAGCCTAGTTTTGCTCTGTTCTTTTTCATTCCTGGTCTTAGTAATTAAGAATGGTTGTGTCTCAGTACTCCCAGAAGTGGCTGAGACCTGCCAGTTCACTCACGTCTTAGCTACCTGTTGTAAAAATCAACAAAGGTGACTATTCTAAGGTCAGAAGGAGAGAGTAATTATTTCTAATAATATTCCTCTTGATGACTCACTAATTGCAATTGTTCGTTCAAACATATTTTCTTGTTTCTGTGGCTTTTAATACTTCAAATAGCATCTTAGTGTTATTCAGTAGTAACACAAAGAATTAAACTGGCATCCCTGGGATCAAAAGTTTCCCATCCCTCCTCTAGTTTTAGGGTAGAAGTTTCTTGTTTTGTCTTGGTAGGGGGGCTACTGTAAGTTTTTAGAGGGTTCTCTCTATTCTTCTCTCGGTATTGCTGGCTCATGAGCATTTTACCTCTTTTCAAAGAATCCATTTGGGAAAGAATACAAGCCAGTAGTCAGATCAAGGGAGACAGGCTGTTTGTGAAATTTTTCTGGAAACTAGAGCCAAAAAATGGTGCAGAAGGTTTCAAGAGGTTTGTCAGCATCTGTAGATCATTGTGTCCATTGTTACAGGAAGTGCACAAGTTCCTAGTATGATGGCAGGAAGGATTTCTGCTGCGTTTGACAAATGCTATCTAACAACAGTAAAAACAATGAAAACTCTGTGATCTTAAAGAGTGTCACTCATTGATTTTGTACTGATCTGTCCAGCAGCCATTTCATTACAGCCTTCTGTGGAGTGCCCATATTATAAGCTCTAGTAAAACATTCTTGAAGATTTTCATCATCTTCAGCTACATCAACAATAAAGAATAAAAAGTATTGTTCTGAGAAGACTTTTCTTGGGGCAGAAAGGTATGTTCTAGGTGTGGCAGGTTTGGAGGTTTTTTGCTATAAGTACTCTAGGACACTGACTTTTCTGTTTGAATAAGAGAATACTATGTTTGGGTTTGGGAGAACTCTGCTGAAAAAAGAAATGCATGCAATTGTGTTAGAGAAGATAAAAGTTATTGAAAGTCAGTTCAATTTTCTCTCACTTGTGAACAGGATTGATACACAGGTAACAAATTCAAATGGATAGAATAAAAAAGCTTCCTTTAAAAGGTCTTCCATATTATCTTTTCTTCAATATAGAAAACATGCCTTCACTTAGTTACATTCCATTAGTTGCTTCTAGTTACTCTTCATCCCTCGGAGGTGAAGAGTGTGCTCCTCTGTGATGGTGTTTCTTGCCAATAATTGGAAGTTTGACAACATGACCTGAATATAACCGATGCTGTCAGTCTGTCTGAGCTTCTGCTAACCTGGGTGGAACTCACGTGGTGTGTCTCTGTAGCGTGCCATGTGTAAGCAGCCACTGCTGACATCAAATCAGTGTGGGTGTCAAAAGGAGATGAGAAGCAGGAAGGTATCCCTGCCTGTCCTGCCACAGAAACCTCAGCTTCTCTACAGAGTATTTACAAAAACCCTGTAGAAGGCTGGTCAGACTGCATTTGCTATTACAGCAAAATACAGCAGGAGGGTGAACACCATGGTGTTTGTCACTCTTCTGCTAAAAGCAGCTAATCAAAACTCAGTATCTCATCGATTGCTCTAATTGAGGGGAGGAGAAAGTGGTGATGAAGCCAGGTGGTAACTTCTGTGCCCAGACAAAAAGCAGAAAATAAAACACAGAAGCTGCTCACAAATTGAAGTATTCTCCAGGTAGACTTGCTCTCTTGGCTTGTTCTTGGGGTCAGGCTAAATGTTGTTCTGAGTCTGGATTGGCTTTCCTACCTCACTTGTGTTTTTTAGATCTTCACCTCCTCTCTCTTCGTATGCCTAAAGCCTTAGAACTCTGGATGGATCTGCTTATCTCTTTGTCTGGAGGACAAACGTTTTTATGTTGCATCTTTCAAAACTGCTTATATTTCAACCACCTACTTCTGCAAAAGTCTTCCTTTTTGTCTGCACCATGAAGAGCTGTACTGATAACCCAGAGTTTCAAAGCAGCTTAACTTGACCTTTATCAGCATGAGGTTTGGCTAGAAGGAAGGAAACTTTCATTTGTGAAAAAAGTTGTTTTGTCTAGTGGTGGAAGAAAAGGAGAAACACAAGAAGATACGGCCACAGAATGTAGCCTTTAGAAAGCTGTAATACTCCCTGCAGAACTCAGATTTTTTTCCTGTGGCCTCATACTCTGGGGTGTTTCTGAACACCTGAATTTGCCATTCCTGACTTTAGCAGAGCGACAGCAATAAAAAGCTTCACTTTAGCAATGAAAAGGACCCATGGCATACAGAAAGATCTGTCACTGCACAACAGAAACTGAGTCTGCATCTGAGATGAACTGTGGCATTTATTTTGTAGTTACTCAGAATACAAAATACCAGTTTATCAGTGAGGGACCTTCTGACCAGCAGAAGATAAAGCTTTACTGTGATGAAGAAAACACAACCATGGTAAAGGGTTAGGCAGTCTTTTTATAACACTATTCTATATTTCATCCCAAAAAATGCTAGTACCTCCTTTTCACTGTGGCTTAAGTGTGGTGGCTCCATTATAGAGATCCTGACCTTTAAACCATGCTTTGGCAAATGTATCCTTTGTATGATCAATTCTGCTTTACTCAGTGCCATGATTGTTTACAACACACCACAGTCTTCGACTCGGTGAAGAGACATTTATTGCAGACAATGGTGCCAGTGCTGATCTGTTCTTATTGGCCATTTGAAAACAAAAGCCAGACAAAAAGGCATCTGTTTCAGCGGCTGGGCAGGTTAGTACTGGAAGTCACTTCTTGGTGCTTTTCACCCTATGTTGGAATACAACTGGGAGCACTCAGGGCCCCCTTTCATTCAGGTCCACCTCCCTAGGAGAGCTGCTGTGGACTCTCTTTGAGGCTAATTCTAGCACTGACCTGCCTTTCCCAAGCTGTTCAGGCAAATTTTCACACTTAGTCATTGGAGCCCTACAAATGGTGTATACAGTTAAAACAGCCAAGAGTGTCAAAATGAGTCATGTTTTCAAGTGACAATTGCTATTCTGAGTGACTGTTTTGCATTACTCTTACCAGGATATCCAGAAACCAGCAGTGTTTAAGATTTCTTTGCTTATCTCCGTTCCCACCACATCACCAGCGTGGGCAGTTATGTCACTAGAATCACTGAGCCACACCTTGCTCTTACCCAGAAATCATACTCTTGGGCATACACGTCACCTCGTGAAGAGGGAGTGACTGTGGGTATCTATGAAAAGTTTCAGACACAGAAGGGCATTGCTTTCAGTGGCCAGCCTGACTTGCAGACAGTACACCCAGTGCCTCGGCCTTGGAGAGAGCTGAAAGTGGAACTGAGACCCTACAGGCATCTGCAACAGTCCCAGCCTGCAGAGGGAAGAAAGGCAAGGGTAAAGCCGTGGTAGTTGTGATCACTTCCATGGACAGACTCAGAAGACAAAAGCTGGTGAACATGAGGAAACAATTGGATGTGCCCATGCAGAGAAACAATCCCAGAAAAGAAATGGTAAGGCTGCAGCATGGGGAAAGTCATCATTAGCTGGAGGAGGCTCTTTCTGTGATGCAAAGGGGCAGAAGGGAGCTGCAGTTGCAGAGAAAGCCAGCAAGGAAGCAAAAACATTGGAGCAAGTCTATTTGCTGTGAGAGTGACCAGCAAGAGAAAAGCACACCTGATAGGAAAAATATGCAGCTTGCTTACAGGAAGAGGTAAAAAAGTGCTATTGAGAGTGGGGAGGACAGACTGATAAGAAACTGGAGTTCACTACAGCCTTAATATAAGCTAACATAAGTCACAGGACATTTCCACCAGCCTATGTGCACATACAAACAAACCAACCAACCTGTTTACCTAGACCTACTTTTGGTGTCCAGAAGCCTCAAGAAGAAATGAAAGGAGATAAGGAGAGGAGAAAAAACAGAGGAGCCAAAAGGTGAGGTGAGGACAGAGTCTAAGCCACTTCAGAAACAGATACACAAGCAAAGGAAATATAAACGGAAAGAGAAGAGGAAGGGAGGAGGAGCAGAAAGGCAGAGGCCAGTGAGCTGAGTGTGCAGGAATAGTGCTGGTTTTCACATAGACCTCCTTTGTTAGTAGCTCTTCAGTTCTGGTCTCTGAATAGCTGGAAGTGTTCCCACTGTTAGGCAGGGAGATATTACATTATCCGCTGCAGCCACAAAGAAACAGTTAAGCGCAGTGTAAACTCTTGCAGGAATACAAGCAAGGGCCTACTTGTAACAGCTACAAGCTTTGTTTGCCTACAGCCTTGAGGAGAAAGGGCACAAAAATTCTTAGAGTAACCCTTTCCAGGGCACTATGTTTTGCCTCTTGCTTTTTTTTTCCTTCTCTTTGGAGATGAGCTGCATTTAACTGCTGTTAGTTGGTAGATAAACAGGATTTAATTCTTTAACGTTGTATATTCGGTATAATTTTTACAAGTAATAGGGAAATTTCAAACAAAACCAAAGCCGTTTTACAGGTTTTTTTCAGTTCACCAGTGGTAACTCCGGTGGAGTTCCTGTTGAGCACTCCCATTTTTTTCCTGTTTGCAAGTTGAAATTAGGTGTCAAAGAGCAAAACCCACAATTATCACTTCAGGAAGATTTAAAGGCAGTTATAGTGAGAGCCATAAGCTAAATTTAAAGTTGTTTCATATAACTTAGAAAATAACTTCATCCTTGTTTCTTCTTTGTCCCTACTCCAAACTGAAGACTTGTGATGACAAGCTGGCTGAAAATACTCATGTGTAACCAAACTCAGGTGGAAAAATGCCCACATGAAGAGGCCAAAATGCTGTATTTGAAAAGCCAGTTGCAGAGTTCCAGCTAGGGTTCAGCTGGAGTGCCGCCTGCATCCCTGGCATCCTGCCCCAGAGCCACAGACTAACCATATGTCTCTGTGCCCTGGGCCTGGGCCAGCCTGCCTGGGAAGACTCCTGACTCCACAGAGATCCACCAAGCTGGAGATGGCAGTGCCTCATGACTGCCTACACTGGCTCTGGAAGCCTTGAAAACCCCAGCTCCAAGAGCTACTAAGCTGTACAGGTGTGTGTTGGGATGAAGCCTGTCTGGAGATGCAGCACTTTGTTGCAGTTGGAGAAGGAAAAACCAAACCCACAGCCCTGGGACTTCAGCTTTGCTGCTCACTTAAGCTGATCTAACGAGAAGCTGCTGCTGTGTGTTCAGCTGCCTGTTTTGTTTCCTAATCTCCACATTTCCATTACTTCCCCACGAGTTGCCAACACGCACCAGTGCGATGAGCAGGAACAGCTCACAGATCAGGCTGAAAACTGATCTGGTAGGAGCCCCCTCTGCCCACCCACCCCATGCAGTTGGCTCAGAAGCCCCTTGGGAAGACACAGAATGGGAAACAGATGAAAGGAAGGCAGTGGGGAATTTTTTGTTAGCAATCCACAGTTAAACCAGCTTGCAGTGGTGGTCTGGCTGCAGCCTGCAGGGCTAGAGTCTGTGATTCTGCATTAGCCATTATTGGCTCCTACCAGTACTGAAGAGCTTCACCATACAGGCAGGCAAACAGTATATAATAACTAAAACACTCTGCTAATTATTCCAGTACTTAGTTTTTCTTACATTTGAATATAATCTTGAGAGGTCCTGTCAGGTAAATAGTTAAATGTTCCCACCTTCACCTCCCAAGAGCTTTTAGTTTCAAGACAGAACTGATTCCTTGCCCCTCACTTCTTTCCGGACTCTCTTGAATATAATAGTGAAAGACCTTCATGGCTAAAATAAACACTGGGCAAAAGAATGGAAGAATGCCAACCACTTTATCTCATAGTATTATAATAATAAAGATCTTCTATGATATTATTACCCTTTTACACTCATTTTGGCCTTTTCCCTGTTGTCTTGGAACATCTCCTTCGTCATTCATTGGTTTTATTCTTAATAGTAGCATTGCAATGAAGCACAGACTAGGCTGAGGCTCATGCATGTAACCATACAAGAAGTCAGAGCAATCACATTCACCCACGGTACTTTTCAGTGTAATATCTGTTGTCTTCAGTGGAAGTTGCACCTCCTCTCTCTTTTTCTCTCTCTCTGCATTGTGGGCCCTAATATATGCACAAAATGGGAGCTCAGAGAGTCTGAGCTAAAAAAGATTGGAGGCTGAGGAAGTATGAAAGTAAGAACTATGGTATACGTCTGCCCTCATCCCCAGGCATCCACATCTGGGCACTGTCATTACAGAACATGGGGCTAAATTGTTCTTAGGGCACACCCAGCACAGTCAGTGAATTTGGCTCCAGGAAGTGGTAAGAATTAAAATCTGAATCTCATGGAGTTTTTGCCATCAACTGAAGCTTTGTGATTACACACTATCACATATATTGTGTACTCGCTGAGGAAACATTCTTTAGTCAGTTCTGTCTCCCTATTCAAGCAGCTTCATGTGCTATTCATAATGCTGTATAGAAATGGCATACATGACATTACATGCACATAAAAATTCTCTAAAAAAATTAGACACTTGCTAATCTTGCAGGGACATTGTGCTAAAAGTGGTGTATCCATCCAAAGAAAACCAAATTCCATTTCATGCAAGCTTATCAAGAAAACATACACAATATGCAACCATTTCACAGCTGCCAAAAGAGATCAGTTTAATTTCTTTTTTTAGCTGGAGGGAGAAATTTAACCAGGCAAAGCTGTTGGAAGCCAAGAAGACTATTACAAAAAAAAAAATAGAAACCATCCACAATTTCATCCAAAGGTAGAGGAGTTTGTCAGTGAAATGCAAGCACTAGACCAAGTGAAATAGTTGTGACATTAATGTGGCTGCATGTGAGGCATATCAGTTAGTGATTTCATTGACGGGTTGTTTGTAATCCTGGGAACTAGACCTACAGGAAACATTTTATGCAGTTCTGTTTCTGGTATTCCCCTGTCCTTATCTCTCCCATCCTCCTTCCTCTTTTCTCCTGTCCTCTTATCAGCCCTCCCCCATGCAACAACTGCTTGCATGCCAACAATATATTTCTTTGTGCCTATGCAAATACCAAGAGATTTTATGGAATACCAAGCATGTCTCATGGAATTTGAGGCTGTCATCTGTTCACATGTACTGGGTAGTCAACAGCTTACACAGGACGACCAGATTCTCCTCACACAGCTTTTATTTTCTTAAAAACATCTCAGGAATTGCTATGAGTTGTTTAATTGTTTTAAATTAGTACCAAGAGAAATTCTCCCACTCGCTTCCCAAGCTGCCCCCAACCTGCGTGCCATTAGAAACCCATTCAGCCCAAGGAGAGGCCAGATGTCAAAATAATTTGGAAAAAATTACTATTTGAACTGTGGGCAGGGTGGCTGGCTTATCCTGCCCTGTTGGAGAATGAGAGCTGCTAAACCAATTAGAGGGAGAATAAGGCTGAGAGATTTGGGGTTGTTCAGCCTAGAGAAGGCTACAGGGAGACCTTGTAGCCACCTCCCAGTACCTAAAGGGGCCTGCAAGAGAGATGGAGAGAGATTTTTTTGCAAGGGCAGGTAGTGACAGGACAAGGGGGAATGACTTCAAACTGAAAGAGGGGAGGTTTACATTAGATATTAGAAGGGAATTATTTAGTGTGGGAGTGGTGAGATACTTGAACAGGTTGCCCAGAGAAGCTGTGGATGCCCCATCCCTGGAAGTGTTCAAAGCCAGGTTGGATGGGATTTTGAGCAACCTGGTCTAGTGAAAGGTGTCCCTGCCCATGCCAGGGGGCTTTGAACTAGATGATCTTTAAGGTCCCTTCCAACCCAAACCATTTTATGGTTCTAAGGGCTGCACAGCCCTTGCCCAGGCTCTGCTAGGAAGCTGAGTGGAAGAGGGCACAGGCTTCTCCTGGGGATGGCATGTGAGCTGTCACATGAAAGATGGCTCCAGGAGACTTTGTGCTTCAGAGATATACCTAGGAATCAAAACTTTCCTGCTCTCTGGGAGAGGGCAGTTGACGTACTCCAGGAATAAGTGATCCGTGTCCAGCTTTGGATCCTCATGCAAGTAGCCCTTACAGACACTATGGGGATATGCTTACATTTTTCTGTGTCTGTGGTGCAGTCACTCTTTGGGCCCACATGGCTTCCAGCCACGTAATTAACCTCTTGGGACCTCAGTCACTGCCTCTGTACAGAGTGATATGTCCCTAGCTAGGTATTCCTCAGATGAAAGGAGTGATATTATACTTACTACAGTACCATCGTGCTGCAAATGGGCTGCCTGTGCTTGGTTACCTACCACAGATTTAATCCATGGGCATAACAGTCTTCTCTTTGTGTTTTCACAGCCTGCCTCTTCAGAGGAAGACCTTTTGTTTCCAACCAGGATGATAAATGGGTTTTAGCTTTATTTTCTCAGAGGGAAGCTTATGTGATTGTGCTGTCTGTCATCTGTCTACTCCGATAAGTTTTTAACTGCCACAGCCAATTATAATTATTTCCAAAGAAAAAAATTGCCAGAGGCAGACATCTCCATGATAATTATATTTCTATGGATTTTGTGGAAGACAGAAGCAGAGTGGGTTGGGGCTAGGAAGGAGGAGGGAGAGGACAGAGCACAAGACCACACTGAGAGCGTGCCATGTCACGGAAATCTGGGAGGCCTCAGCTGATCCCCAGCCCATCCTGGCTGAAGGCAGGCAGGCAGGCAGGCAGGTAGGCAGTCTACAAGCACTAGAGAGTCAGTCAGCAGGCCTGTCTCTCCAGGCATCTCACGAGATGTACCATCTCTTGCCCAGGGGTGTTATTTCATAGGGGACCTGGCTGTGTCTGTGGCTGCTGCCGTGCAGAGGGGGAGCAGGGAGCAGGCACACACCTCCTTTCTGCTGGCTGTGATGGAGGAAGAAGATTTAGTTGTTTTGATGCAGGCAGGGGCACTGTTTTGCCCTGGGCCTGTACTTGCAGGCTGTAAAACCTGGATGGTGGCTGAGCTGGGCTGGTTGGTGCCCCCAGGGAGGACGGATGGGCCAAGTGCAAGGCATGGCCAGCGTATGCTCTGTGTTGTAACTAATTGAACATAATGGGTACATTGTTAAAAAAGGCTTGTAATGCGTGGGACAGTGTGTTCTCTGTGCCAGTACACTAATGAAAGCTGCTAAGGCCAAGTTTGTAAATACATTTAGGTGACTGAACAAAGATACCTAAAGATAGGTAGAGCCTAATTCTTTCTGACATCAAAAGGGACTCTTGACTTGCACTGCATGGGAAGTCATGTCTTGAACAGCTTTAAAGCTAGAACATTTCCTCTTAAATATTTTAGAAGAACTGACCCTGTCTCTGAGCGAATCTTGACTGAAATTAGAGGTTTCTGGAACCCTTGAGAACCAAGTAGAAAATTGCAGCTTTTGTTTAACTGACCCATTCCCTGGAATGACACATAGTGTTTCACCATTACAGGACTTTCTTGGAAGGAGCAAAATGCCTAGAGTGAAAGCAGATCACCATCTTCATCGCCTAAATACTGTAGCATATAAGTTCTTTAGGCTTGTCGATAACCTGGTCCAGCTCTCCAGGCATCTCATTTAAGCAGAGGACAGCTGGAGGTAACCCCCAAGACAGCTGCTCTACCTGTCTGTCTCAGCAGTGGCCTGCAGTGGGTGTTCAGGAGCCCTCGTGAAATGAGAGGGTTTCACATGCTGGGGTTTCAGTTGCCACCAAGTCACTAAGGCCAGTAAGTTACCTGATGAATCCCAGCAGCTACAGCAGCAGGTGAAAACAGGAAATGCAAAAAAAAAAAATTCATTCAAATACTCAACAGGAGTATTTGAATGCATTGTAAACCAAGAAGGGGAAGGGGGAGCATGAAAGAAGAATCGTTTCCCTAAAATACTTTGTTTTGAAATGGAGGACAGGTGACTGCATTTTAGCCCCATCAAACTGTGAAAGGTTAGCACTTTTTTACAGCATTGCTTTATTTTTGCCTAGGTCTCCAGCAACTATTACTCAAAGTTAATTCAGGCTTTGGCCCTTGGGAACTTATTTAATGTGCTTAGAAGTCCATTAATATTTATAAATGCCACTTGAATTCCATTTTTACTTTCTTCCTAGGCAGGAGCACTCCTAAGAAGATAATATGGTTGCTTTTATTTTCCTTTTTTTTTTAATTCCCCTCCCCCCTTTTTTTGTTGTTGTTTTTTTGTTTTTGTTTTTGTTTTGTGTTATTGTTGTTGTTGTTTTCGTTGTTTAGGACTATTGTAAGTTCAGGGTTGAGCTTGTTCTAAAAATGTCATATTCTATAGAGCTGTGATGTATAGTTTTGGGAGCCTGCCTATGCCCCCAGGAAGGGCCTAAGAGTTAGATCTTAGGCCTGGAAAAATGGAGATGGTGTCTATTCTCAGCTCTGCCACTGGCTAATTACGCAACCTTAGTCAGTTCATTTAACCTTGGCATGACTAGGTTTCCAGATCAAAAGCGAAAGGGATAAAAGGCTCCTTTGTGAATGCTTCCTGGTGCTTGAGGGAGAGCAAGGTATTTACTACCCATGAAGTTGCTGCCCTGTGACTTCTGGGTATGAGTGGTTCCTGTGAGTTTTACCATACGAATGTCTCGAGTGAGTCCAGGAACACAGATGGAGGTCTGGCCACTGCATTTCTTGAGTCCAGGAACACAGACGGAGGTCTGGCCACTGCATTTCTTGCCGAGGGAGACAGCCCTCACAGTTGGTTTGACAAATCACAGCTACAGACACCCTTTGCTTTAGGCACTCAGGCTTTTATGTCACTCACTCTTCAGCAGTTTCCTGCCAGCCACAGCAGTCGCTGCCTCCTGTACATTGGCTGTGTATGTGATTCATGCCTGTCACAGCTTCACTTGCTGACCCCAGAGAGTGATCAATGGCACTCCAAAGAGCAGTAAACCACTATAAAATGGTAGATTAGTGCCTAGTAGTGGTAATAAAATAGTTGCCTAATTTAAAGACCAAAACTGTGCCTTGGAAGTCATAAATAAGAGACTGACTCAGGAACAGTTTTCAAAATATATGACCTCTCACTTTTGGAGCACTTGGACTTAATCCATATGTCAGAGTTGTGCTTTTCACAGCTTCTGAGATATGTTTCTGTACGAGCTTCTACAGCATGTATGCACTGAGTGATGGGCAAAACAAGAGGGAAATGGTCACAGTGATGTTAGAAAATGGTTAAAAGCATGCAGCTCTTCTATTTCAGCAGGGTTTGCTTTGTGTTCCTGGTTCAGAAAGGAAAGCAGAGCTGCCCGACCTTTGTCTCAGTGGGCACCTGAACTACCTTGTGCTGCACAATCCTGCTGTCTGAAACCAGCAGCAAGCAGAGGTGTTGCAGACCTTCCTCAGCAGCAGAAGGCAGAGCATTACAAGACAAAGTATTTCCAGATGGACACCTCTCTGGATGGCATGGCTATTCCCAACAAAACCAGGGAAACTCCATGCACAGAGAGTTATCTTTTGGGGGTTTGTGAAACCTGGTTCAGTAGTGCAGGAGGCAGCACCTGAGAGAGCAAGGCTCTCCCACGCGAGACTCCTGGCTGGATGAAATTTCCCATGCGTGCTGTTTTGCTTTTAGGCCAGCGTGGGTGTGCTACTGTTGCCTTAGCAACTGGGACAAATGCGTGCTGCAGCTGTAGCCTTCTCCTCTTTGCAGCGGGAGGAGAGCATCCCCAGTTTGGTTAAAGAAAACACGCTGTGCAGCTCCCCACAAAGGGGACCCCAATGCCTGTGCCTATCAGCGCGCCAGTGCTCCGTCTGGGCAGAGATGCATGAGCTACAGCTGACGCAGACATGTCTTCCCTGCTACCCTCTGCTCCAGCTCGTTTCTTCTGGCCTCCAGAGAACATCATCCGAGTCAGTCTGGCAGGAGCAGGATCAGCAGCTTCGTGCCAGCCCCCTCCATCATTTCTGGAGTCAGATGGCTCCCACTGCTCAGGGCTTTTTACTAAACTTGAATGCCTGAGGATGTCTGAGTGCTTTATGAATATCTGGAGGAAACAAACACAGCAGTCAAGGCATCCTTTAATCACTTACAGGGAAGAGTCTAGAAGAATGGAGTCTCAGGAAGCAGGGGTATGGGGGGGGGAAGAACCAGCCAAGCCAATATTAATGTTGCCGCTAAAAACCCCCATAAATGTAATAATCCCATATGAGACATAAAAAGTATGGAAATTCAGTTCCTCACAGAATTTTGGTTCTACCCTGGTTTTTGTCCTTTGTTGAACTGTGAGACTTGTAAAAACATCATGTCTATCTATAGATAGATATATACTTATCAGTCCTTTTTCAAAGCTTCACCAACACATATGTTCTTCACCTAAGAACAAAGTATGCATTTAGAGTGCAAATATTCATAGAGCCAAAATTTTGAGACATTAAAAAGAAAGGTCCTAAAGAGGGCTACTCCTGGAGAAAAAAGTCCATTGCTGAAATAGTCAAATGTGTGTATCACAGCAGACGTAGAAATAGGAAAATGGAGCATTTATCCTCACTTTTAATTGACAACAGATCACTTACAGATTCGTCAGTGTTTTTTGTGCTGTCTTTACGTAGAGAGTATCACTACAGCCAGAAGCAAACGTGCCCCTGGCAAGGGCTGGTTTTCCACAGGCTTTTGGCGACAAGTAGGAATCCCTCCGATCTGCTCGCCGGGATTATTCACGCGCGCAGCGTCAGCTGACTGCCGAGAAGGGACCCGGGAGACGGGAGCGCTCCCTCCGCTCCCTCCCACCCCTGCCCCGCGGGGCCACAGCCCGGCAGGCGAGGACGGGGGGCTGTAAGCCCCCCAGGGGTGTTTTATCCTTCACAAAATAAAGGGTTCGAAATCAGTGAAGCGATGAGGGAGCCGCTTGGAGAGGGGGCCCGGGAGTCGCCCTATCAACGCTTTCCCCGCTACTTGACGCTGCACCTTCCCCTGGCAGCCCCGGCCGCCTCAGAGCAGCCATTTTACCCGACCTGTCCCCTGTGCGTGCGAGGAAGGCGAGCCGGAACGCCGGGCCCAGAGCTCGCGCGGGTGTGGAATACGCGTCCTGATAATTACTTAAAAAAAAATAAATAAAAAAGCAACAAAAAAAACAAAAAGCGAGCTTTATTGCAGCCGTTCTCGCGGGCTGCAGCAGCTCCGCCGCCAGCAGGAGGAGGCGGAGGAGCGGTGGGCGACGAAAGCGGAGCTGTCCGTGCAGCTGCCCCGCCCCGCACGCCCCCGCGCCAGCGGCCGCAGCCAATCAGCGGGGAGCGCGCCCCCCTCCCCCGCCCGCTGCGGCGCCGCTCCGAGTCCGTCGGTCCGGCCGGCGCGCTCCCGCCGCCGCCGCCCGCCCCGCCATGTGGCTGCTGGTCGCCTCCGCTGCTCGGGCGCGCGCAGGAGACACCGCCGCACGACCGACCTCCCTCCTTCCTTCTCTCCCCCCCCCTCTGGTGCGGCCGCGGCAGCCGCCCGAGTCGCCTCCCGTACGCCCCCGGCTCAGCGGGTCCCGGCGCAGGCGCCCGGCGGTGTGTCCTGGCGGGGCCCCGGGGTGCGAGGCAAAGGCTGAGCCGCCCCCCATGTCCTGCGGGAAGGGCCAGGGTGGGTGGCGGTGGCGAGAGGGCTATTCCCGGGCCGAGCCGAGCGGAGCGGCCGCCGCGCCGTCCCGGTCCGCGCCGCTCCATCCGCCGGCGCGGGACTGGCGTGGCCCTGCCCGGAGCTCCCTCTGTCCCTGGTGGCAGCAGGAGCGTGTGGGACTGCGGGAGCGCAGCGGGAGCTCGCCGTGCTTTGGGACGGAGCGGGGACGCACACGCTGCCATCCAGCCCCCCGCCTTAGCGCTTCCCGCACCCTCCCCGGGCCGGGCGTGCGCTGCTTCCCGCAGAAGTTGCGGGGGAGAGGAGGGACACCGTGCGCAGAGCTCTGCTCCTCGCCTTCTTGTGCGTGAGGGCAGCTCGGCTCACTGTGCTTTCCTGAAACAATCCAGCTGGCCGCCGGCTGCGCAGGGTCAATGGCTGACGATGTTTCTTGATCTTAGAAAAAGTTCGCGTGCCGTCGATGTGCAGTTGTGACACCGCACTATCTTAACTTCTTCTCTGCCTTGAGGAAAAAATTCGGTGGGGGGACGGAGGGTTAAAAAAGTAGCGACACTTGGCCCGAGCTGCAGGTGCTAGGGGCTTTTTCTTCTGTCAGTAAGCAGCACATTTAAATCTGCACGTTTAAAGCTTGTATCTGTGTTTAAAGCTCGTATGTACGTCTGGGTTCCTGAGATAGCAGTAGACGGGCTGAAGAGGTGATTCCCCCAGCACGGTTTGTAGTCGGTGAGAACTGCAAGCGCCCATCAAGTGATCAGACTGAGCCAGTTTTGTCAACCCTGTGCAGCATTCCGAATTGGCAGGGCATATATAATCTGAAACAGACCTTCTGTGTCAGCTTCACAATTACATATTTTTCAGAAGCCCCCAAACTGCTTAGCGTAAGGCTCTGAAATTGTCGCCTTAATGTGATGCCTCTAAACTGATAATCCAGGAGAAAAGCCCGCCCAGTAGTCCGCTGCCTGCGGGATTTGGGAACTAATGCCGGAGGGTTCTGTTGGCTTCTTCTTACCACAAGAAGACTGTTGGAAGCTGACAGTGGAAGTACCATCTGCAGGAAGCAGTGAGGTTCCCTTTAGTGCAAGAGCAGCCGCACAAACTCTTGTGCGAAAGCAGCCGCATTCGCAGAGGGCAGAACCCGCACAGACGGGTCTGTTCCCTGCTGGAGCCTGTGCCTCATTCCCGCAGCCCTCGGCTGGGGAGCAGCTCACACTGGCACTTCTGCACTGGGTGCAGGCAAAACAGGCCAGCTCTCATGGACTGCACGCCAGCAGACCGGTGGAGTCAGGAATTTACAGTTCGCTGCTGCTCTGCTCTAATACTAGGGAGAAGATTTTAATCAATTCGTTTTTATTTCCTTCAGGATGGTTGGTTTTTTATTTGCTTTGGTAAATATTTGGGAGTATAGTCCCTTCCTTTAGTGAAAAATCAGCTTTCTCAGTGAAATGAAGCCAGTGGTGAACAAATTCTTCCTGTGAAATATAAATGTATTGGCTCTAAAGGAGAAAAAAACCCCCAAACTTTTATATTGAGGTAGTGGGAAACACATGTGAAATTTACTTCATGAAGAACCGTTTAAGCTTTTAATTGTGTACACGTGGGTTTTTTAGGGCATAGATTGAGGTTTGGGTATAGTTTCCCTTTGTTCTGCTTTTGTTACTTTCATTATTTGAGGTACAGTTTAAAAATGGAACACAGTGAGTAAGCCAGAGAATAATTCTTCCTTCCTTCTTCCTTGTAAGGCACTATCATGCATAATACAAACGGAGCCAGTTTATTATAAGCTTTTGATATTCAGTAGTAATCCAGCGACCTGTGTGAGAATAGTAAAGCAGTATTTCAGAGATGAGTGCTTTTTAAATTTGATCTGAGACTCTTGCTTTGACAAAAAGAGCTATGGCAAATAGTGACACAATTTTTATTGATTTTATTTTTTCTCCTTTCTCCCCTTCCCCTAATGAAGTTTAATCATCAAGTGCACATAACTAATCTGAGCTGGTTTTATACATGTGAGTAGCAGTAGTTCTCTGAGGTCCATGGAGCTTCTCCAGTGTGTAAATCTCTGTGCTTACAGTATTAGGGGTTGTGGTCTTGTTTTACATACCTTTTCCCATATTTGGTTTTATCAGATGGATCTAGTAAAGTATTTTGGATTACTAATATCTGTGGAACTTTGGGGAGCAATTACTATTAAGAAAGCTATTAAGCTATGTTATGATTTCCCCCAAAGAAGGAAAAATATAGAAAATAAAATATTGAAAGCCTTTCATTGTTACAGATTCTCCATTTTTAATTCTGCTGTGTATACACTCGAATAATAGTAATTACATAATTACACTATAATTGAAGTAAGTAATTATCTCAATATATGGTATTGTGAGTGCACCTTCTCCATTGGAAAGGAAAAGGGAGAGAATTTGCAAGAAATGCTCTAAAGCTGTGGGAATTTGGCTCCACCTTCAGAGATAAGAAGGAACAAACGAACAAACCCTTCTTGACTAAGCTGCCCTGCTTGCTTTCTCTCAGAAGTATAAAAGTAGACTTTTTTAACCTGCATGCTCAGGAGCAGAAATTTGAACATCAATGGCACAATTTGTGGTTAATGTTGTGTGTATGCTTTGCAGAAACCAGGCCTTCATGCAGTATTTCTGCATATGGCATTTCAGGGGAAGTGTCCAAGTAAGTGGCAACCCAAAATTTTACTGCTTTTATTTTAAATTTATGATAGGTTATGATATCTATACATTAAATGGAGGTGAGAATGACTAAGTCTGTGCAGAGGAGTAGAATTATAATAATGCCCTTTTTTCCTTCTTTTGTTACTCCTTTAAAGCATGGTTCTCTTTTTGTGGTTTCATGGGAGAGTTTGTTTTGTTTTCCCAAGTCACATGTTGTAATAATTTTTAATTTGTTCTCATGTGTATTAAGAAATAATTCTGAATGTGTCCGTTCTCGTTTTTCTTTATAGGTTCTGCGAAGTTGAACCTCACTGGAACAGACGTTGTTGAAAAAAATGACTGTAATAAAACTGTCATTTTGCCTTGTTATGTGACTAATCTAATGAAGAACAATGAAACTCTCATGTTTGTTAAGTGGAAAAAAGAAGGAAAGGTAATTTTTTCTTTTCATGGAGGAAGAAACGAATTTTATAGAGATGGAGACTTTTCGTCAGCAAAATTGTTGTCTCGGGCGGATTTAACCAAGGGTGTGGCCTCTCTGGTGCTTACCACTAGGCAAGCAACTGTTGGAAATTACAGTTGTGAAGTAACAGAATCAAACACAGAAGGAGACACAAAAATGGAACTTAGGCAGAGCTCAGGTGAGTTGCCTACTATTCTTTTAGAACCTGTTGGGATGGAAAACAAGCAAAATCTTGAGGGAAGGAGAAAAATAATGACATGTCAATGTATTCCTTTGAATTGAAAATACAAAAAATGTAGCATCCAGTCCTTCTAACTTGAAAGCTAATAAGAGTTATTTTGGTTTAAGTTACAGGGGAGTGCTTCTGTGGGAAAGATCGGAATGCATTTTTTCATTCTATAATAATGTCTGAGGATGATTTGTCTACTACAGGAAAATCTGTGCTTTCCCACATTTTCTTAGATTATACAGTTTTTGATGTACTCAAGACCTCATGTTATTGCATTACATACTGAAACATATTCCTAATATCTTCACAATACTGAAATGTGTACGTTCATTACAGTGCCTGCAGAGATCTTTTCTTTGAAGAATTGCTTCTTTCAATCTTTTATCTTTGCTGGAAAATTACAGGTAGAACTAATAGAAATTCTGTATAAAAGCTCTCAAACTTGATCAGAAGTTACGCAGTTTTCCAGTGAGGTTGAAAATGGAACTACTAGTTGATAATGTGTTATGATTTTCTAGGATTACATGTCATCTTCAGAAGATGATGTTTAAAGTGATGTTAAAATTAATGAAATTCAGTAAATGAATTTCTCATCCATTGCCCATTTGCTCCAGCACCTCAGTTGTTGAATAATGGGTTCTGCTGTACACGTCTGTCCAATGCTCTGCAGAAGTGACAGAGCACTTTTCTGTGTGTACACTGTGTACCTCTTTACTTGCTTCTTGCTTCTGGAGAGCTTCTCAGAAGCACCACATGTTGTTGCCTGTGTGTAGGACATGCTGCCTTACCCATGCACTCTAGAATTATCCTGGGATGTTTTTGTTATTAACCTTTTACATTTCACATTAAATCTTTAGGAAGCTCAGGCAGATGTCCTGCTGTGGACATTTGTGTAATTCTCAGTTGGGTTTAGTTATTCAGTTAGCCATATACACTGCAAAGTAATTGTGATCCTGAAATGGATTGAGAGGGGCACAGCCACTGAAAGTGAAGATGCTACAAAATCATTTGTTTCTTAGAACACCACAAAAACAGGAAGAGGTCTACACAGTTCCCTTCCTTCTCTTATGCAACCTTTTTTGGCTGTTTTTGCCATTCATTGTTAAGCTCTAGAAGAGGAAACAAGGCTTGAGAATGTAGTAGAATCAAGTTCCGTTTGTGAATTTTATTTTTACTGTGTTTACAATTTTGAAATTGGTACAAAGGCAACAAAGCTGGAAACTGATGTAACTTTTCTGATTTCATTTTCTAGTTGTCAGTTGCGGCGATGAAAATGCAACACCAAAGGAAGAAGGTGGTTTGTGAATAATTCATAGTTTCAAGGTCACATTAGGTTTGAGAGAATATGCTAGAAAACATAAAACTTAATCTTATGTTTAAGAGTTTAGCTGAAGGTAACACAGTTGCTTGCTCTCTCTTGCCATTCTTCTGTACAGCTTTGTCTTGCTTGTTCCTCCTTCCTCAGTGTTCTAGAGAAACTCTTGAGACAATAAGGTAATAGAAGGAAGTGTAGCAACTGAGTCTTGAAAAGGGTTAGTGAATTATGGAAATCCTGTACCAGTCTTTACTCTGTCATTTCTGAGCAATGAATTCATGCTGTCACTACAAGCATGTTCCAGTTGATGCTTTTACAAAGATAACCTTACAAGAGCCAACCATTCTCCATCTCGCTCTAGAGGATTCCTGGATTCACCGAGGAATTAGGTAGCAGAGTGAGCAACGTTTCTGTGCAAGTGCCATTGTCTTTGTGCACACTCTTTCCTGATCAGGACAGTGACTGTCAAGTTTCCACTTTTTCTTTTCTTTTCCACTCTTCGTCTTCTCTTTTGTCCCTCCTTTTTCTCTTCTCCTCTTTTCTTCCTTCTCTTCCTCCCCTGTTTCCTTTCTCTTTTCCCTCTTGTCTTTACTCTTCTTTTTCCTCAGTCTGGAAGTCTCTCTCATGACTTTGGAACTGACTTGCTTATATTGGCTCTCAAAATATTACTTATTGCCAGGAGTTTATTTTATTTCTATGAAACACCAGAGTAAGGGAAATATCTTACCAGGAAAATGTGCTCAGCTGTTCCTCTTATTTACATGTTGCATGTATGCTCAATATTGCAAGCATTTCTGTACAGTAGCTTCTTTTATAGTCTAAGACTGGACTATACGTGGTCTTGTCTTGCTGGCTGAAGTCCTAGCAGATACCAGGCTTTGTGGCTGCTCTTTTTCTGTTTATAATACCAGGTAGTGTCATCTGGAAATGCTACAGAGGAAGTGAAGTTGGTTCTAAGTCTCTGCTTGCAGATCCTTTTTTTAATTGATTATTCTCAGTTGCATCAAACATTATTTCTGGGATTTGGCTTATCTAGAGAATGGCAACAGTGCATTGAAGCTACCGTTCAATATTAGTTGCTTTTTTGAAAACGCAGATGAAGCTGAAAGCCTTCTTTTAAACTATTCAATAAATTAACTTTGTTTTGGCATTTAGGAAGTTGGCAGATATTCTTCCTGTTTCTTTGCCTTCAGTCTATTTTGCGTTTGTCTTGTATTTCTGTTGCATCCGCCAGTATCTTCTTCTGCAACTCTTGAGGGAGATGGGGAGGGAGGGGAAGGAGGGGAATTTAAGAACTGAAAACCTGTCCTCAGGATACTCACTTGGCATTGAAAGTTATAAAGTATTGCTACTTAAGTCCACGTTTCTGGAGCTACAGATATGGCTTTTGTATATGGAGAGAAAATGCAATGAATATGCATCTTAATGAAGATTAGAAATTTCTTTGGAAGCCAATATGCAGGCAGAGGAATGGTGGCAAGTGTAATGTAAGAAATGGAGACTTGGGATTCACTGAGTGAGTCTAAATGAAGATATGAGCAGAGATGCAAGAATTAACTACATTTTCTAGTTCAGTGGAGATATTTTCAGAATTTTATGTTGGAAGGTGGCTTACAGGGTCTTACAGCACAACTGACTGAACAGCCTAAGGCATCCAAATTGCAGGGGGAAAAATGACTAAATGGGTGATGTTGGGAAGACCTAAAATTAACAAAGCAGTGTTTCACTCTCACTTAGGTGAGCTCCTGTATTCCTTACCACACACCTGGATTTCTTCAGGAGTTACAGCAGTTGAAAACAGAATAGAATAGCTGAGGAATTATCAAATCAGATTTCTCGTATCTTCTCTGCTTAGCCTAAATACACTGTTTTTCTGATCTGCAGTGCTGTTTGTAGTTCCACAAGCTCACTAGCTTGTAGTGCCAGAAATTAACACCAACATATCCTCTACTCCAGTGGAGAGTAAGACCTCCAGTTTGGAAAATGTTAAGGTAACTGGAAATACTGAAAAAGTAGGTTATCACACACAAGATCAGGGAGAAACCTACACAGGTAGAGGTCATAGCTTTCTTAGCCTATTATAACTCTTAATGCTATCTTACATATAATACTGAGCAATCTAGGGCATAGCCTAAAAGGAACAATAAATGCAAAGCTAATAACCTCAGTTTTTGTTCTCTTCCTACTGTTTTTCTTTGTTTGTTCTCTAGGATCATGGTTCCTCCTAGTGGAAAGGGCTATCATCATATCATTGCTGTGCATAGTTATTATTTTGTGTGCGGCTCAGCTCACGGTTATTGGTAAGTGTCGGCTCTTCAATTCTTTGCAGTTATTGATTTGTCCTGAAATCCCTTGCATGTGTAGGGGCATCTGTGCAAAATGAAAGATGCTGCTCACATCTGAAAGATGTGGGTGAAATCGATGCAGATAATACTCAGGGAGGTGGTGTGTGTTTACCCCTAAGTGGTCTGGGCCGCACTGCTCATTTGCTTGCAAATAGGGGTTGCTTTCTGGGATCTGTGTTTAGAACTCGTCTGCCATGTGAGGCTGTTTTTGCTGCCAGGACTGTATCATTTGCAAAACGATGTGCTCTTTTGCAGGTATATAATTTTTGTGGGATGTAATTGGTAATGGGTACTGTCGTTCGTTAGAACAAGGAAACTCTTCTTCGCAGTTGGTGCACCATGATTTTATTGTAAAATTAGAAACAAAAATGTTTCATTTTATGGTCATAAAATCAATATTAGAGTTCTGTCTTTTTAATGTAAAATTGTTCACTAGTCTCTTAGCACTGACTGAGTTATAATTTAACACCAACATCTGTGATTTTGTGAAATGTTTTTAGAGGCAATGCAATCGTTCACCAGTGTCAGAGATCCTTGGGTGCTCTTTATGCAGTGGTGTCCAACTGCTGTGCAGTGTAGAGTGTGCTTTCTTCTGGCCTTTCAGACGGATCCCTGTTGTGCATTTTGTTACATCAATCTTCGAGTTTTTTCAGGCTTTCTCAATTTGTAGACTTCTAAAAAATTAAAAAAAAAAAAAACTCAGTTCTGCTAAGAGTCAAGTCCATGAGAAATGGAAAAAATCACACTCAGAGTGATTTGTAATAATCAGATATGTATCCAGCCATCTATATGTCATTTCCTTTATTTTCATGAACTTCTGGAAGTGCTATGTGACTCTTCAAAGGGTCATCCATGGTCAGAGGTTGAAAACTAATACAGTTTTTTAAAAATTATTTTATTTCCATAGTGTTGGATTAATTTTTGTTTATGGCTTAGGAGTCTCTGATATGTTCAGGAATTGTCATTACCTTGTGTTCAGAGCAGAACTTCAACATTTTTAGGAAAGCAATAGTTTCATGGAGAAACACTGTCATTTTATAGGAGTAATTTGAGTGTGCTTGGATGTTTCTGCACCTGGGCAATTTATTGAAAGGTCTTTGACCTCTGTGTGGAAAAGAGTTTTGCTACCTCTAACTTAATTGTTGGGATTTTTTGGTTTGTTTAGGAGGGAGTTTTTTCCTTTAATTTGCACCCTTTTAGGAAACCTGTGAATCCATCAATGCTACTGTATACCTTTAAATAGCTTGTTAAATGGGGCATGATTTTTCTGTGTAACACTTGGGAATGTAGGGCTTTTTTGGGTTTGTGGGGGTTGTGTTGATTTGTTTGAGGTGGGGTTTTTTGGGGTTTTTGTTTACAGGATTGGCTTTTAGGATTTAAGTTCCTTTGGAGACAGAGGTGATATGTCTGAGCTCATACGGAGTCATGAGGAAGAGAATGAAACCTGGAATTTATGAATTCCTATCTGACTTTCCACCTGAGTAACAAATTCACTGTAACATCTAAATGTCAGTAGTGCATCTACCTCAGTTAACTTTGGGACATGGCACAGGTTACTTTAACGTATCACCTGAATTGTATGGAAGGAGAAATTTAAGAATTTGACCAGAACACCACTGCCAGGTTTCATTTTTCTGAGTAAGCTGTATTAACCATATCCAGGAATGAAAGCAAATTAAATCTTGGGAATGTATATAGTTTTAATTTTTAGGAGTTTGAGTTTCTTTGCTTAGGAACAGTTCTGATTGTTTTTCTCTCTGTCTCCCTTTTTTTTGTCTTTAAGCATTGAAATATGATATTGAATTTCAAAGGAAAGTGTGCATTATAGTAGCAGTTGTCATCTTAGCAGTTGTAGCTGGTGTAGGCACTGCTCTTTTCGTCCAAGGTAAGTGATGAAAACTGCTTTCTTAATTTAGGGAAAAACAGCACAAAAGGATCTATTCCATGCTGTAGGATGGAAGTTAGCACCAACTATTAATTGTCATCTATTTTAAATTTAAAAAAAATTATATAGACTACAACAGAAACAATGTTGGGGTTGTAAGGCCCTGAAGTGATCATAGGAAGATACAGACTCTGAATTTATTTATGTTTTCTATCCTACTGCCTTGGGTGAATATTAGGGACTAGATGACTTCTCGTCAGTGGGATTCAGTGGGATTTTTTCTGAACCCTAAAAGCTTGATGATGCTAATGATTTATGTTTGTTGTTTTGTGCTTTATTCCAATTAACGACGTCTGTTTTACTAATTTCCATATAAATTTTTGTAGATGGCTACACTGCACTGAATCAAGCTGGTCTTGGCCTAATTGTAGTCCCTGCTGGGATTTTGGTACCACTACAATACTTCATGTTTGGAATTGGTGAGTGTTTGTTTATTCTTTAACATGTGGATGGAAAAAATTGAGCTCTCCCCCCCATAATCTACAGAATATTTTTATAAGTAGGTGCTACAATAGCATCCTGCATTCCTGACATTTCTCGTATCTCAAAATAAAATGTTCAACCTGTTTGTTTGGCTGAGTTGTCTACTTGAAGAATGAGATTTAGGGTAGCACATTTGAGTGATTTCTGCTCTTCCTTCCTGGATTTAGGAATTGAGTTGAATAACTAGCTCTTAGAATGTGTGTTTAATTTTTTTTTACTTGTGGTTTATTTATCATTTTATTTATACGTACATAATTTTTAGGTGTGTGTATATCTACAAGAGCCCTGCCTTACAGTGACTTTTGAGTTTTGTTATGACATTGACTGGCTGAGCTTAGAATTTAAGAGAATCTGCTTTCTAACTTTATGTGAATTATCTACCTTTTGTGTCTCTGTAGTTAAACTTGAAAAACTATAGTTTTATTTGTCTTTCTTTTTTTCCCAGTTTTTGACAGTCTACCTCATACAACACTGGCTCTGATAGGTTTGAAAATTCTCGGTTATATAATTGCAGTGGTTGGTTTTGCACTGTGTGTCCCAGGTAAGCAATTTGTCTTATATGGAAGTGGTTTCTTAATTTTGTTTACACCTCATGTTCTTTATTTCTAACCCTAAAAAGCTGTGAAAATGGCTACCCTACATGGAGTGTTAGCAAGTAACTTTTGTAAATGTAGTTTAGGACTACTGTGTTAATGCTCTTTTATCTGGTGAAAGAAGAACAGCCCAAAGGCAGTATTACATATATCAGTTTCATGACTGCATTCTAGGAGCAGTTGCTTTATGAAAAATAAAATCTAATTGTTTTAATTTTGCATGTTAGGACCTTAAAGTCAGTGTTGATTTTAGGTGACTATTATTGTTATTCTTACTGAGGCTTAGAGTATTTAGAAACTAAACTAGAGTCATAATAATCTTCTCATGTTCAATGAGTAAATCAGAAATTCTTTGTTAATCTCTGCTTGTATGCAACTGAGTCCGTGAATATTTCAATGAATACCATTGAAACACATTAAGAAGGTAAATGTAGAGACAGTAAACTTAGAAGTGCTCTTGGACTATTTTAAGTCTGGTTCTGGTTGGCATTCTGTTTCACCATTGAAAGACAGTCACTGTGGTAAAGGGACTAACTAAACACAACACAGTGATATCCCTTATTCCTGCCTATGGCCCTCCCTTTGCCCCCTCCCTGCCTTCCCCTGCACCCACCAGAGAACCCTACAGCAGAGAAAAGGGTGAATTTAGGACTATGCATCCTTGGCAGTATATTTAGTAGTAGAATATACACACACTCATGTTCCTTGTAGGTGCTTTATGCTTCTGATTTATTGTTTCCTAGAGACATTCTCCATTTTAGTAATTTATTTGGTTGGGGATTTAAGACCTATTTTTCCTTGAAATGCTTTTTAAAGGTTTGTGTAATCTGAGTGGAATGATAGACCTTTCAGTGGGGTTATGATTTGAGTTTTATGCTTATTGTTTAGTATTTACAGAGGTATTTTTAAGGGGCACCTAAGTGTTTTAAGATGTAATAGTAAAAAAAACTGATAGGAGATTTCTGGGAAAGCATTAATGCTCTAGAGTAACACAAAATGGAGGATGTTTTTATTACTCTCTCAATGAAAAGCCTCTCTGTTTTTTCGGGGTGGTCTCTTCCCAGGTCATGCATGGTTTGATGTTACCTGTCTCTCTGGAAGTTTAGCTCAATGACCCTTAAGGGGCATCAGTAGAAATTGCTCATCCTGGCTTGAGTTTGCAGATAGTTGCAATGACTTTTAAGTCCCTGGAATGGAGGATCAGAGAGAACAAGGAGTTTTAGTAGTGAAGTATGATTAGGTTTTAATAGCCTCTCCCTGTTCTGGTATCCCTGTAAACATGGAGCATTTCTGTTATCTGTGGTTGATTTGCCTCAGAACTACCCACATATTCTGCACCTTTCTTCCCCTTTTTAATCCTGTTTTTTCAATAGCAGTATTGTATTCTGTAATCTGATGTGATTACAGTTCAAAACAATTGGCATTGAAAATGTAAAGTTTAAACTTAAAATACAGTTAATGAAAGAATGTTGTCAATTGCAGTGAATGTCAGTAGAATACCTAAACTAATAGAATAGTACACATAAGTAGAATAAATCAGTAAATGCCTCTGTATCACCAAAGAATGTATACAAAAAAAGGAAGATGCAGTAGTAGTTCTTGGATAGCTTTGAAAGAGAAATTAATCACATCTGTTTTTATCAGGCTTACTTATTTTAATAATGAGTTATATCTGAAAATAAAAGTTTGTGCTTTTACTTGTGTCAGATGATACAGTTGCTTTTATTGTGTTTTAAACAGCCTGTCCTCCATTACATGCCTCTGTTCTGATTGCTGGCTTAGCTATTATGGCTACTGCAAGTTTGCTCAGTCTGGTTTACGTGTTTATTATGGGTAAGTAGCACCTAATATTCTGCTTTTTTTAAAATAAACTTTTTTTATTTGAGCATAAGGTGTGATTTCTTAATTACATAGTTTTAAAAATGACTGAAGAGTTGCCTGTATGTGTTGGCTCTGTTTCATAGAGCCTGTAGGGAATTTTGAGTAAAGAAATCTGCAGTTGATCATAAACTGTTTTGAGATAGCTAACACAGCCAGGTTTCTTAAGGAAGATTGTTTCAGTTGTAGGAGGGTTGCTTTTTATGTTCTGCATTTACACAGTTGGGTTGCTGAGGCTTAGAATGTAGACAGCAAAAGGATATCAAGGATATCATGGAGTGGGTTTGGGATGGTGATGACGAGCTTACCAAAATATACGGATTTAAAGAAGCAAAATCTGCCTACTGGTTTGCACTGATTATTGGTGGGTTAAAGTAAGACCAATTTCAATGCATTCATTTTTAGTGAATGGTGGGTTTACTTACGCTTAATTTTAAAAACCAAGAGAAGAGAATAGCAAGGCTTTGTTTCAGAAACTGGTCTGGTCTGTTCATCAGATCTCAAAAAGATGAGAGATTTAAAGATCTGCTAAATAAGCAGCAACCACGGCAATGCTGTGTGGTTGGAATGCTGGCACAACACAGCATAACATTGTGGCCTCCACAGCTTGGGTGGGAAAGCAGAGGGACATTATTTCTGTCAAGCTGTGCGTGAAGGCTCTTCAAGCAGCTTGTTAGCTTGGACACAGAACCGTGCAGTTGAGGATACACTGCTTCCCCAGTCTGCACTGAACCGTGCAGGCTTCCAGGTTTAGTGTGTGCACACCGTATGTGGGCATGGCCAGAAATAATGGACACTGAGACAGAGAAGATTTCCGGTAAAGAAGAAATTAAGGCAGCATGCCTAATATTTGATATCCAAGATAGATGAAGATGAGTCAAAAATGTGACAGAACTGAAGCAAGCCTTTTAATAACAACAATAAAAGTATTTTTTTTATTGACTTTGGTCTACTTGTATATGACTTAAATACTGTGTGCTATTATTGGTCTGCATAAATGTTGTATTTGTGGTTTGATTATGCTGGCTGAAGAAGTCAAATGTGACTGGGGGTAGACTAGTACACCAAAATAAGCAGTGAATAGTGTGTAGTGTAATTCATTTTTAGAGCTGAGTGCATGAGTGAGACAATTTGCAGACTGTATGCAATAAGATTATTCAGATCGTAAACAGAGGAGTGCTTAGAGGCTTTAAGAATTTGCAGGTCATCAACTTAAGTCATTTTGGATAGGGGAAGCTTCAATTTTGTATGTTGCTACTCTGTTGCAAGATTTATCAGTAGATAATACCATTTCCCAGATAACAAGTAACAGGATGAGAGGAAATGGCTTCAAGTTGCACCAGCACAGGTTTAGATTGAATATTAGGAAAAATTTCTTCACTGAAGGGGTGGTCAAGCATTGGAACAGGCTGCCCAGGGGCATGGTGAAATCACTGTTAATGGAAGTGTTCAAAAAGTGTCTAGTTGTGGCACTTGGGGACATGGTTTAGTGGTGAAGGTAGCAGCGTTAAATGAATGGTGTGGCTTGATGTTCTTGGAGGTCTTTTCCAACCTTAACAAGTCTATGATTCTTTGTTTTTATTTGGTTGATCGTGACATTTATTCATCTGCCTGGTCACTTTTTTGTAATTATTTTAGGTTCCAGAATGAAAGATCATCCTCGTCCAGGGGTAAGCTTAAAATTAATAAATTTGGGGTGACTAGATGGCTCAGGGGATTGTAGTGAGATACTGAACCTTTCTTCACTAGTTCGAATTCAGACCAGGTTGGTAGCAAGCAAAAGTTCTGGCTGTGTAACAGATGTCTAATGTTGAGTGAGTTGGTCTTCATTGTCCCTATTGAGTGTGTCTGTAGTACTGTAATTGCCACCCTTGCCTGGTGGCTACTCCAGCTGTTGTGCCCAAATGGAGTTTCCATTGCTGTCACTAAAAGGTGGTGGATGTCAAGGGCATTCTTTTACAATGCACTTTCATCTATATTTATAAAGACCTCCTGCTCACCTTCTTGAAAAGCTTTTTCATTAAGGTGAGTACAAAACATCCAGGTGGCTTTTAAGAAAGACTTAGGAGTTTTTTTCTGTTGTCTTGTACATCAAAACTCTGTGATATTCTCTTTTAATTCCTGGCTATGTGGATGGTATAGCCTTGACCTTTTTACTGATTATCCTATAATGCCCCTTAATTTGATGAGACCTTCTGAAAGCAGAGTTCTGTCTTTAGGTAACACAGAACAAATCAAAAAACACCTTGTTTTTTTTAAAGAAGGTTTTTCAGACGGGTGTTTTGAATTCTAGAGTAATAATTTCCAAAACAGTAATTTTCATAGACTTGGGCAGTGCTTTCAAGTGAGTCATGAATGTGAACTGCCTGATTTCTGACATTTTTGCACAAGCAAGTAAAGAGGCACCACTGTAAAATACCAGTAAAATTTCCTTGTAGCAGGGGAACATCTCTTTGGTGGCAGCCATTGTTTGAGGCACCTTTCCAGGTCTCCAGTCAACAGCCTGAGACCCAGCTGTTAGAGAAAGATGGTTTCTAAAAATGGGACACGAGAGCTGACTGCAGTTAGGACAAGAGATTTTTAATTTTTTATTTCCTTTGCTTTTTCTCATCCATTGTCATTTTAAGGAGTAGTATTTCAGAGAATTGGTCTCACTTATGGAAGGAATATAAATGCACAGAGTTGAAAAAAAAAAGAAGAAAAAGAAGTTAAGAAAGGTAATTATGTTATAAAAATGAGCTGAGAAATTTAATTAAAGATATCCTTCATTAAACATGCAGTCTTGTCTGTATCTAACATCTTTATGTTTACTTGTAGAACGGAAGTAAACAGAGCAAGAGATTTTTTTCCTTAACTTAATTTTGGATGTAAATAAACTTTGAAATAGAAACCAGCATGCAAAATAGCATCCTTTGATGAGGACTCTGTCCTCTTTGTGAGCTGTTCTCCTTACCAAGGTGGTTTTACATTGCAGCAAGGATTTGAGAAATAAACAAATAGCGACAGTAAGATAGTAGTGAACCTCGTGTTACTCTCTGAATTGGAGACAGAAATGAAAGCAAAAGAAATTTTGAAATCTTAGAGGTCTCTTGGAAATCTCAGCCATTAAAAATATGTTTTTTGTAGCTGCTGTTAAGTGCAGGATTAGATACAAAGGAATTCAGGTGACATAATTTGTGTCCATGAAGTACAGGCCTCACGGAAAGACTTAGTGGAAATTGAAGTGTGTTAATATGTTGTTTGTTTCCGCCCAGGGCTGTTCAGCAAATATTACTGTGCTTTGAGGCAGTAAATAGGTGTGAAGGAATTCTGAAAATATACTTTGATTCTGTGTCATCTAAAGACTATGGAAAATTTAATATTGGTGAAGGGCTTCATTTTGATGCTGGGGCAAACTTACAAAATGATTGAGATTTTCTTAAGTTGGAGGTGGGAAAAGCTGTGTGTTTTGAAATCTGCCATCTTAACCAAGTACTGATATTTTTTTTTAGCACTTCTGTAATTGCGTGTGTTGTTTCTAATGATTGTCTTCCAGACTAAATGCACAACTGTCGTGTATTTCTTTTTGAGAAGATTCCACTTTATTGCTTGGCTACTAATTTTTTTTTCTTTTTAGTCCTGCTGCTTTGTTACTAACCACTGATCAAATGGCACAAATAATCAGTTAGATGTTGGAGCTTAAAAGTAATATCTGCATGCCTTCTGCTGCCACCTAGGGGTATTTCATCTGAGCCAACATTCACAGTGGGGGAAAACAACCTGGAGAATGCAGCTATTGATTGATTTAAATTTTTTTCAGAACTCTAGTCAGCAATTTGATTAACTTTAAGCTTTCTTCATTTTTTTAGAATCACTACTTACTGTATATGTCAATTAGAGTAATTTAACTGTGGCGAGCCAAAAATAAACATGAAGGCTTTTTATACATATATATATTTTTAAATGTTTTGCAGAAAGCTGTAGAAGAACCACTAAATGGTAGGTGATATTCAAGGCTTATCTTCTAATTAAGGGATTAATGTTGGAAAAAGGTTGAACAATAATTGTAGTTCCCAGTAGAACAGCACTGAAATGGCAGATCAGTATGTCAATGTATGTGGCTCTGTGAGACCTTTGATCTCTCAAGGAAGTTATGGCAGATCCAGGCTCCCTGCTTTATGCTACTTTCCTTGCTAGCCAGTGGCATTGACTGTTGTAGGACAAATCTAATATTTTAGGATATTTTATCCACCCTCTCTGCTTTGCAAAATGTCCAGCTTTTAAGAGAAAAAGGACAGGTCTTGATATTAATTCCTCAAAACCATTTGTTTAGGTGAAATACTTCCGATTATAGTAAAATCTATCCTTGCCACTCTATTTTTCCCATATTTCTTTGGGTTGGGGAAACTCTGGCATGGTTTGGGGAAACTCTGCTAGCACTTAAGGTGAGGGAAGTTTACAGGGAGAAGGGGATGACTCTAAAATTCTATTTGTCTTTTTTTTTCTTTGCTATTATAATCACTAATTGGCATGCTGAGTAGTAGCAAGTTCTAACATGAATTTTAGAATTAATCTGAATGTTAATTCTGAAGCATTTCTTGCTGACTCGTTACTAATCCATTTGCTTGGCTTTTAAAGATGCAAAAGGAGTGATGTTAGAATGATGGTAAGTCCAAATATATCTCAAGATATCTGTTTAATTGAACGTGTATTTGAGGATGTTTACAGTTACCCAGTGCTAATATGATGAAACTTGGAGGGCAGTTTCGGGGCAGGTGCTGTTCTTAATTCAATTTATATTTAATTGAAAAGAAGGAGAATTTGTATTCTATATCATGCATAGGGGAGGAATGTGTGCTCCTCAACAGTGAAGAGAATGAGTCAGTGAGAGAACTATTCAATAGGATGTTTCTGATCAAATGCGGAAAGTCAAATACCTTTATGCTTCCTTTATGCTCATTCAGTATTCAGGATGCATGGACTGTTTCCTTGGTGGTGGGTTGTTCGATATGAGTTTTTTTGGGGTTTATTGCCGGATTTTTTATATAACCGAGCTTTCACTATGCATTTAATTTGTGATCGCCTATGGAAATTCACAGGAAAGTGGTTTAAAAGTAACTTTCTGTCCCTCTCCCCCTCTTTAGGTGCTACTTTATTTCTCTTGGTTTCATTAGATTGCTTGTATTCCAATCAGATTTCACTGAATTTATTATTTTTTCAGATTGCTCTCATTGAAGAGCTTCAATTTTAGGTTAGATGCTAACATTTGAAGATCAAAATGGTTTTGTTGATCACTTTCTATTCAGAAGCTGTACTTCCTTTTCATGGGAATAGGATAAAGGAGCACTTGTTGGTGCTATTGGTATTTATGTTTCTTCCTAGAAACTGAACAGGCTTGTGATGAGGTATCACTAGACCCTTAGCCTGGTACTCCTGCATTAAATGACAACCTCTTGCTACTCAGGATAAAGACTAAGGCTACTCAAATCTGTTAGTTCACTTGAAATAGTTTTATATCATGCCACTTCTAGGAGGTGTGAATTGACAATGTGACAGTAAGTGAGATCCTAGTTAGCCCTAATTGGAAAAAGATGTGTGAGTTGGTTTTAAAACAAGACTTCCCTACAAATACTATGTGCTGTTTATGTTACTATATGTAACATATAACTTTATGTTACTATACTGTTTGTTACTTGCGACTACTATGTTTCATCCAAGTATCCAATATAATTATTTTCTAAACCAGCAGGAATACATTCACTTCTACAATACCAAGGACAACTGCACTGGTGTCTCCTAAATGCATACCAGTTAGTAGAATCTGAATTAGGAGGAATGGAAGGTAGATCTTACTCCAGAAGTGGCTACTGCTTGTTCTTCACAGAGTGGTTTGAGATCAGGAAACAGATATTTGTCAGATTATTGCATTCAAAAGAGACCAGAAGGGAGGTAAGGATGGGTCCACTGCAGTTACCACATACTGCTGAAGGACAAGGTAGAGTTTGGCTTTGAGATCCAATTTTAAATAAGTTGACTGTTTCTTCTCGGGTCTCCTTTAGGCTTAATGAAAACCCACCTCCTCTTCTAGTGCTGAGGTAGAGCTTCCAAAGCCCAGAAATTGCCACTTATCTATTTCATTTTTCCTTTCAGGGTAAGGCTAGAAATCTGTCTGCTTTTTCTGCCTAGAAAGAGGGCTCCTAAAAATTAACAGAAGGTTTTACAGATGGAAGGCAAGTGCTCTGACTCACAAGCTGGAGGCAGTAACCTTTGGAACTCTACCTGCTTTGTACCCTTCCCCTGAAAGTTCACACACACACCAAAGGGGGCAGACAGCTGAGTCTGGGAGCCACTTCATCTTATTCCAATTCATAAGTGAGAGAGGTCTCCAAGGCAGTGTCCACTTTTCTGTAGTGGAGAGCCTGAAACATCACTTGCTGTTACTAACACCCTTTTCCGTTATTTGACTGCTAAACGTGCTTTCAAAGTTTGAAATTAAAAAAGAAGTGATTTTTTTTTTTAAACTGTAACTTGGGTTGCTTTTCTTCCCAAACAATCTTTTGTCTTTTCTTTTAAATTCCCAGAACTGCAAAGTTATGTGATGCGTGAACAAAATGTACACCGTTGTTGATACACCGTGGCCTTGAAGATGCACTACTCAACGAGAAGAAATTCAGGAAACTGGTTGTTTTGCATGTGTGGCAAAAGTGCTTTTGATATAAATGACGTAATTTTATAGTCACAGCAGCTGTAGCAAGGACCATGTGTGTTTGCCCACATGTGATCTTTATTTTCTTTTGTTACGGTTTATATGGGATGGTTGAGGGTGAGAACATAGAAAGCACTGTTTGCCCACTGCAGGGTCTCCCTGCAGTAATCCTTAGTGGTATTATTTTCAAAAACTATCATTAGTCACTGCTTTGATAATGGGCCTGCTCAGCCCAGAGGTTGCAATACCATTTAGACTATTGTTTTCTTTATTTGTGTGCATGGGCAAAGTATGGTCTATGTGTGTGATACAAGCAGGAAGTAGAGATTGTAAAAATACATCTTTTCTGACATTCAGCAAAACTTGTATAAGAAAAAGTAAAACCTTTTACACAGAGTTGCATAAGTACAAAGTTTACTCCCAGTTCTCCTGAAGTCATTAAAAGAGTTCTAATTCCACAAAACATTAGCATTCCTCTCTCTGGACAGTAGCCATGTATGCTGTGGTGGCCGGTATTTTTGTCCAGTGAGAGAACTCTCCGTGCCTCCTCTGTATTCCTGGATGAGAAACTGCTCAGCTGTTGGAGCCTAATTCAGCACTGGAATTACGGAGCACAGCAGTTAGTAATTTTCATGCTGAATGTGGTTCTTGTGTGTGTTCATGTTGTGCAGTGTGTGGTACTGGAAGCAATTTCAGGCTTTCTTAACTCAGTGAATTTGTAAAAGTCGTGGATGCTTCATAAAAATAGGAGTCGTCCTATTTATTGTATTTTTGGCAGAATTTTAAAATCTTGTTTTCTTGAATGGAAAAAAGGAGCTATATAATTTTTCACCGAAGTTTATGTTGCTGCCATTATATCACAAATACATAAAATACAAAGTTAGTAGGAGGAGCTGATGAGAAATGAGGAAGCTCAGTTTCTGTATATATATATATATGTGGTACGGTTAAAAATCAGTTTTCTATGACTTGCACATTCCATGGGATTTTACCACATTTTACAGCTGTTATGAGAGTTGTTCCAATATACTTGGTTTCTCTTGGACTTTGTGTATACTTTGTAGAAATCTTGACACTGTCTGCTGTTTGTACTAAGGTATTGTATTTCAAAGATACACATGGTTTTCTCCTAACAATTTAAAACTTGGTTTGGAAAGCTGTTGCCAAGCAGTAACGTAATAAAATCCATGTTTTTAAAGATTCTGAGTAATTTGGCACTTCTCAGAGTTGAATATTACAAAGTAAGGTTCCATATCCATATTGTGGGTGCATGTTGCAGAGATTTGGGTCTCTGCATCTTGAGCTCCAAGTCTTGATGCACTTGGCATCAAGAATTCAGCAAAACAAAATTGAGATACCTGATTTTACAAGAGGTACTGTTGTAAACAGCCCTCTTGCTCAGGCTGCAGGATTGAACCATTTAAAGCAACCTGTGGTCCAGCCCTCACAAGGATCAGTGGAACTGGGCACAGAGAAGAGAATCATTCATGTGATAAAACATGAAAGAAGCACGTATGGCTTACACTCACTGTCATACTTTGTCAGTGGGAGTGTTCCTGTAAGATTTGAGCTCCTACCTATGAATCTTTTGATACAGGTTTTTCCATAATGTCAGTGATCTCTAACTAAAGATTAGAGATGACTCTCCATTAACAATTCAGTGTAAAAATTTATCTGATTAGTACTGTGCAGTGCTCCCTATTTATAACTAGTGATTCCCTCTGGCAAGTTGAAAGTCTAGCAGCTGAGGAATTAAAAAACCAAATCAACTGGAATTCTGTTGAGGTATTCTGCCTTATAAAAACTGTTATGTACAATAGCTTTATGTTAACTTCTGTAAAGCAAACTGCAGCAGAACCCGTTTGTGTCACCATGGGATCAGGCTGAGCTCAAAACCTGAGGAGCTCAGAGCTCAGTGTCCATGTAGGAGCTGCAGAATCAGTTGCCCCAGAAATGGGAGAAACCCACTGTCCTGTTGTGTCAAGGGCTGGATTTCTTGTAGGTACAAACATAAAAGCAAGAGTTTAAAAAGTCATTGATACATCCAGCCCTTCTCCACCAGTAATTTCAGACCAAAGTTGTTCATAACTGTATGCTTTCATTTGTGTGTGTACATGTGTGTATATATAAACATACAGACATTTGAAATATCTATAGATCTATAGTCTTTACCCAAGAAAATGTTTTTATTTATTAAACAAGAAATGGTTTTGTAAATATCGTGCTAATATACTTAAAAAATAAAGTCATTTTAAGTTGTTTTTGTGGGAGATTTTCTTGTTTCTAGCACATGGCACTTCTGTACCTGCTTCCATAAATTCACAGTCATAGCTGCTCTTCTCCCTGCCTTTTATGTATGACTTACTGGATATACAGGATTGTTCTCAGCGTTACAGAGGCTGCTGCAGATGGTTTTGGTTGGGTTTCTCCTTCAGAAGGTCATCTGGTTGGTGAAGCAAGTGTGCAGATTGCCCTGTAATAACTTCAATGGCGCTGACTGACATCACCCATCAGATGTTGTCACTGGAGTATGCTGTGGGAGGAAATACGAGCTGAGGACTAACAAGCTCCTGGTGTAACTTGAAAAGCACAGCAGAGCACCGCATATTTCTGGTCAGTCTTCGTAGCGCTGGAGTGGTGTTTCCGTGAGAAGAGGATTTCTTGTGTTACTGCTAAAGCACTACTGCATAAATTCTGGATTTTCTGAAGTTACATTTGATGTTTGACAGTGGACAAAAGACAGAAGGCCACAAGAGCTGACCGGTAGCATTTCTACTCACACATCCTCTTTGGTGGAGCTGATGGCAACAGTTGAAATTATTAGCAATTCCCTGCTTGTTCAAGGTGATTTGAACCATGACTGTTGAACTTCAAAGATCCCTTCAGAAATGTTTTGTGACTTGCTTAGACACACTTTCCTCTCTAAAGGAGCCGTGAACCACAGTTTGAGCGATGAAATTTAAGTTTTACAGTTTTGCTGTGCAGGGACCTAACTGCGAAGTGAACTGTAAGCTCAGAGTGGCCCTGGTTCTAAAGCTCAGGAAAACTGCGTGCTTGAATTCTGAGGTGAGAAAAACAGTGCTAATCTAAGTGTATGTGGCTGGAGGATATCTCAATGCAATATTGTTGGGGATACCTAATACCTGTAATCCTGACTGCTCCAGTCAGTTAAGCCAGGAAAACCAACCTCAGCTGTGCAGTCCAGAAGCCTTCTGACAGAAGCTTCAGTGCTTTATCAGAGCTCTGTAAATGAATGTTTATCGCCAAGCTACCTGCCTAATAGTAGAAGTGGGTGTTCTCTAGTTCATTCTGCTTCACAGAAGAATTTTATTTTTTTTCTATAGTAAATAATTCTTTTGTGCTTTGGTGCTCTGTGCCTCCGTCATAGATACAACCAATACTATCCTGGACTACAGTACATCTTGCTTCCTGTACCCTTGAGGATTCTTGCAAAGCTTTCATGATGAAAAAAGTTTGTGAGCTGGAGTGTCTCTTGTTTTCTTGTTGATTGTCTACTCTGCCTGCTGCAGAAGCAGGGCAGTGGTCCATCATGGTATGGTAGGTGTGCCCCAAACCCTGCACAAGGTCCCTGCACCCCTGTCTCAACCCCCTTCCCTGCTGTGGCTGGACTGTGGTATAAGGGCAAGGAGTAGTTATAAAGGACAAGGAAAGGGCAGAACCAGATTACTTTTCAGTGAAATGATGAATTGGCAAGAAAATTTAATACACAAATGTAAATAGCAGGGAGACAAGGATCATCTGCTTTGGGGGTGGAAAGCTGCAGTGTTGAAACACGTTTTGGTTTCCTTCTGTTCTTTTGCTTGCTTGTTTTTTAAAGACTACAGAAAGGAGGCTTTTGAAATTACTGGGCTGGAGAGTGGGTGCAATGCAGGGAAGAGTCTGCCATGAATACAGAGTTGGTGGGAGAAGTATTTTAAAGGGCGTAGGAACTGCAGATTTGCTGGAAGTGTGGGAGCAATTTCTCCTAACTTGTCTCTAACACTGGTACTTTTGGATCCTTCAGGAGTCGTGGGACTGTTTCTGTTTCTTTACTGACAGGGGTGTCAAGCATTGGAATGGGCTGCCCAGGGAAGTGGTGGAGTCACTGTCCCTGGAGCTGTCCAAGAAACAACTGGACATGGCACCTAGTTTCGTCGGCAAGGTGGTGTTGAAAGGTCGGATTCAGTGACCTTGGAGGTCTTTTCCAACCTTAAGAATTCCATGATTTTGTGTAGTGCAAGGATGTGACCCACCAGCCGACCACGTAGAGGTCCTTGGGGACGTAGAGTTGTCAAATGAAGTCAGCACGCTACCTCTACAGCTCAGGGATGTCCCCTGGACATAGTAACTGCCTGGTGCAGGGTAAGGTCTGGCACACCTTCAGCTTGAATTAAAGTACTGAATTTTACTGTCATTCACAATTTATGTACCTGCACTTAATGAAAGATTTTGAAACTGCTCTAGCTAGTTTGGCAGCACTCCCCGTGGGTGCAGGTTAAACTAGGAATTACCAGACATGTGGAAAAATGAAGGATGACCTTTTTCAGAACTTCAGCCTTAGGGTTGGCTTGAGGTTATATTTGGTTGCATTCATTTGCCTTTCCTTTTTGTCTTCTAGAAGTGCTGCGGGAATTGCTTTCAGAACAAGAACATTTGGTTCTGTTTTGGGCATTTGGGTTTTTTGGGGTTTGTATTTTTGCTGTGTAAGAAAGCAGTGTTCTTTAATAAATTAGATACATGGAAAAGAGAAAAAGCAACAAACCAGCAGAAATTCACTCTGCTGTTGACCAGAAGGTTCATCCAAGGACAAATGATGGAAAGTTTGAAGACAACAATAAGGAGGAAAGGGATCTTTAAGGTCTGTTCTTTACAACTAATTTTTAAGTTTGAGCATAGCCAGTTAAGATAGTCTCACTGAGGCAAAAGGTGATTTAGGATTCTCTGACATTTCTTACTTGTTCAGCTGCGTGAAAAAGTGAAAATTCACCATATTAAAGATGAAGTGGCAGCAAAGGTGCTATGTGGTGTGCAGAGCTCTGCAGGTATGGGGAGTTGGCCTAGATAGAACTTGGAAGATTTGATTTGTCCCACGTTAAGAAACACTGAGAATTAAAGGATCATAATAAAATTATATAATTATAATTAAAGGAGCCCCGCTTGGTAATAGGTTCCTCTGGAGCCTGCACTGCAGTTATAAAACAGTGAAGTTTTTGGAAACACGATCCCTCTGTAGCTGGAGCTACAGTTAAGAATGAATACATTGCACCAAGTATGTCAGGCTTTGAGAGAGCCAGGCAGTTTCTGGTGTAGGAAGTTTGTGAGGTTTTGGCTGGCATAGATAAATGGGTACCACTGTAGGAACCTAAAATGTCCTTCCTTACTGGTATGTAGGTAGGAAAAGACCGGGTAATTTTTGATAGACTGAGCAAGCTGAACAGTACTGTGATACTGCTGTTTAACAATATAAAGAAATGTGGATAAAAAAGGTTCTGAGAAGGAGGAGGGTAATTGCTTTCTCTTTACAGTCCCCCTTATCTGTCATTTCCTCTGATCCTGCCGTCACTGGAGAATCTCATCCCAGCAGAAGATTGGGCAGGGGACACTGGGCTCCTGCTCCTTCCCCCTCCTGGTTTGACCCCCGGTGCCTCCTCCGCTGCTTCAACAGCAGCAGCATGGCCAGTGTTCTCCAGGCTGGGGGGGAGAGGTGGCCATACAGCTCATCATCTCCTGCCTGCCTGCAGGAGGTGGGGGAGGGAGCCCCAGCCTAGCTTTGAGGAAGAGGGTGAGGATCAGGAGGGATGGATGAGCCTTGGAGCAGCATGTTAGATGTGCCACCCTCCCACCATTACAGTGGTGTTTGTTTAATAAAGGTGATGCCTTGATGCTGCCATAGCCCTGTTAGGTTGCCCTTTATGCTGCCTTTTGTTCCTCACAGCAGTTCTCCAGTGAGTGATACAAACCAAATAGTATTGGGAAGTGGGGAATAAAAGAAACTCACCAAATTCTGAATGAGGCAGCTGTTGGCATTTGCAGTGGCATTACACCAGAGCACCCAAGCATAAACAACTTTAAATGTCCTACTGAGCATGCAATGAAGGTGGCTACACCATCATTGAGGAGGTATGATTAATGTATGATAAAATATGTCATGACTGTGCCAGTCACACTGAAGGCGACAGAAGAGAAGATGGTTCCTGTCCCCCAGGGCCAGCTACAGGAGCCACATGTACTTCATTGGTGACAGTGTGAGCTCCTGACAAGCTCTGCAGGTGAATGGATAGCACAGTGCATGTCAAAAAGCAAGGAGGGAGAAGATGCCAAACTCCAAAACAAGCAGCACAAGAGAAGAGCCCTGTGTTGAAAGGTGCAAGTCACTACTTGTTTATTTACCAAGTGTATGAAAACAGCCCCTTGACCACCTGTGCTTGGAGACGGACTGCTCCATGCCCTGAATGTGCTCTTAATGCAGATTACAGCCTTGGGCTGGGAAACCTGAACAAAACATCCTTGATGCGTAGCAGGATCAGCCAGGCCAAGAACTGGGGAGCCCCAAGTGAGCAGCAAAGAGAAAGTGCTGGGAGCTCACAGTGCTTGGGAGAAGAGCAGAGACTGGGAAGAGGGAGGAGGAGGGGGAGGCTTCAGTGGTATTTTCTCCATGTCAGATTGGTTGTGGGGGGTCACATCACCATGAAGCGGCTGTAGTTGTTGGTACAGCTCACCAAAGTATTGGCTAGGCCTCTTCTACCCTTTAATGCAGCTCTGTGCTGCACCTTTCTTGAAGTGCATCTTTTGTTTTTCACACAAGAGAAGAACTTCTACTATTGCACTGTGGTAAGTTATTAGATACAAGCACACACATTACAGGTATGAGTATATTACATACATTATACCATACAGGAGTGGTGAATGCACCATACTCTATGAACACAGGCAAGAGTAGCCTTATTTTGCAACCAGTGATGGTCCATCAGCATGGAAAACAAGGAAAGGGATGGTTAATCAGATCTTTTCTTTTTCACTCTACATTTGCTTTCCTCCAACAGCTTGCAGGCTTTATTACTGGATTTGATTGAAATCCAACCCTTCTTAGTCCGCTCGGCTGAAGTCTGAGAAGCTCCTGCTGCAACGTCTTGAAAGGAGACCTTTCAGTGGAAACCGAGAAAGCAAATGTAACAGCCCAACCAGATATTTTAAAGGCCAAAATTATGGTTCCCCCCTGGAAATCTTCTACTTAACAGCAAGCCATATATAAAGTTTCAGAAGGAGAGGTGGAGCAGCAGGTATATGTAAAGTAGCCAGTGGAAAGAAAGAAGCAAAACCAAAAACAACAAAAGGAAAGATTTCAGTGAATTTGCAAGGGTAGAAAAGGAAAGGCAAATTAAGGCTAAAAGCTGTGGCAAAAATACCTGTATCCTATAATTTTCCCCAAATGAAGGAAAAGCCAGTGATGCCACAGACATGACTGAAACCATGAAACTGAAGGTATTTATGAAAATTCCTGTACCCTGGGAGTTTGGAGGTGATATAACTCCATCCTGAAAAATGATGAGTATCACATCAGTTCCTGATATGTCCCACACCCCATCCTTGCACATGGGCACTACCAAGCTGGTGCTAGACCAGAGAAATGATCCACATAAACCTTTTTATCTTTTAAATGGGACCTCTGAGTGCTTTTTTTCCCCCTCAATGTTTCCTAGATAGGCTCATCACCATGGTGTGTCATTTTTTCCTAAATGGCAAACCATGGTTGTTTTCCAGCTAGCTTGTAGCAGGGGGAGTATTTTGTCTGAGTCACCAGAGCCATCTGTTCTAGACAAATATTTTAGTGAATGATCTCCTTCTTGCTTAGACTGTTTTTACTCTCCTGTTTAAAGATCGATTCTGTAAAGACAAAGGCAGGGTGATCTCTCATTGACTCGCTCACCCTCCCTCCATGAGCTGCCATTAAACCATCCCCAGCTTCAGCACCAGCAAACATTAAAATGGTCTACAGATGGATTTTCAAGCTGGGTTAGATCTATGAATTAAAGTTTTAAAAGAAATGTTTTTGGCTTCCTGGCCAGTTGCAAACAACATGTCTTCAGTTCCCTGCAGATTGCTTGGGGTATAAGAACATATTTTAGGGGTGAGGGTTCCTCAAAACATTAACCTGTGCCTGCTTCCTGCAGCACTGGGACATAATTCAAGATTCACAACTAACATTTCCACGATAAGGCGAGTTCCTTCCCTTCTCGTAAGGGGTCTGGGTGGCTTCAGCTTCAACTCTTTCTCTTGGTTCCTGATTGATGTTTGCTTCCCCTTCTCCTTTCTGCCCTCCCATCAAACCCCAAGTGAAACAGCCTCCACAGTGCTTCCCTCGCAGCTGGCAGCATCCTCTCTTATCACACTGCAAGCAAGACCAGTGCCACCGGCTGGCCACCGTCCTGGGGTCCCTCCACACATGGCTGTGCAGGGTGGGTGGCTCCAGCCCAACTGGACGTCTGGCCCCAGACTCACTGCAGTGCCAGGCCAGTGTCCAGGCTCCCAGCAGCAATTTTGGCCAAATCCAGTGAGTGAGCTGTAGCACATGGGGTTTCTGTCAGCAATGCCTTGTCACCCATAGCTGTGACCGTATCCATCATGTTTCTGAGACCAGCAGTCCCTGAGCCTCGGGGTGTGGCACACCATGATGGCCGGCCCAGTTTCAGGCCTTCACAGCCTTGGGATATTGTTTGATATGATGCTTTAATAAAAAATAAAAATCCACTGGTGCTGGTTAGTAGTGGTATTACGCATTGGGTCTTCACCACCAGCATATGTTTGATATGATATAAATATTTGATCTGATAAAAACCTTACACAGAAGGAGCATAAGAAAACCATAAAACCATAAAAGAAAACCATAAAGCAGTTAGTTAGAAATAACATTTCCTCTGCATAGCAAGTAGACTGGCTGCAGGAACAGCTGCTGTTCCAGAGACTTCTACATTTACTTAGCAGAGCTAGAGATCTCACATGTGCTAACACCACATGGGTACAGCTGGAAAAGAGATCCTGAACTTGCAGTTGAAGACCCTGCAGTGACATGGTCCCAGTGGAGATGCTGCCACTGCTGTGTCTCATTCAGTTTGTGTTACCTGAGGCACACAGATCCAGCCACCAAAACCTCTCTCCCTGCTTGTACATCAGTCACCAGATCCCAGCACATGGAGATGTGATGCTCCTGGGAAGGGGACAGAGAAAATGCACAGGGTTTTTTTGTCACAGGCCAGTGTTTGCCCTCGGTTTCAGCACTACTCGAAGCCAACTCTGCACAGAAATGGGTTTGGCTTCCACTTTCTGCAGCACAGCAGAAACTGAAAAACTGGGATGTGCACGTGTGCACCTGCTGAGGTGTGTGAAGGTTGGACTTTCACTTGCACTTGCTCTCCTTTGCATCCACAGGTGAGTGACACTGTGCTGGTAGCTCGATGGCCCTCCTGGACAGGCACCTGAGCCCAGGTGGGTTCTCTCTCCCTCCCCACCACCCAGCAAGGCCAAGCAGCAAGACGAGGTCAGCCATGGCTACATTTTTGAATTACTCATGGCAGGTAGTTTTCTGCAATGGGCTAAAACAAGACACCCGAGTTGCTGACTCTATTGAAATTTCAGGGGTTTTGCACACAGCTAGGGTGTTGTCTGTCCATCTGTCCCCATGCACAGGCACGGCACGTCTCTGGCATATAAAAATATATACACATCTCTGTGTATAAAAATGGCCTCAAATGGGTTCTTGACCAAAGAGGAAGAAACTGCACCATCGGTGTCCTTCTGGCAAAGAAACAGGGATGCAGACCGTTATTATTTTACCCTTCCCATACCAAAGCATGGAAAGGGTAAAAGAATAAAAAATTAGCAATAATTAGATAATTGGGATTAAGCTTTGCAGTAACACGGTAACTGAATTAATGGAATCTGTTGGGGTTTATTTCGATTAGAATGGCAAGGCTTTGTTAGACCATGAATATACTCACTGCTCCAGGTACCAGATGGGGTTCCTCAGCCCAGTCAGTTGAATTAAACTTGTACAGCAGCAAAGCAGGAGAGCTTTCCAGAAAAGTGCTCACAGAACACTTTTTGACCTGACAGAGGAGAAAATTGTGGGGCCAAGACCATCAGCTAGGGGGCAGGGAAAAGCAAGCAGCATTGTCCTTCGTATCCTAAGTGGCTCGATCAGGAGATTAGTCCTGCTCTACGTGATGCCAAACCTTGCCAATGCTCACACTGATACCTGGAAAATTGGGATAGGGCTTGGAGCAGGGGCCAGCAGGAGGGGTGGTGGCAGGGGTGGGGGTTCACCACCATTGCAACTCTGCAGTCCCAACCTTTGAAGGTATAAATCTTCCATCAGGATTTCTCAACTCCCACTGGGGATTTTTCCCTTTCCCCTTCCCTTTTCCTGTTTTTTTCCTCTCGTGCAGACATCCCCACTGTGCTGCAAGGGACCTTCCCCTGCCTCCAAGTTTAATCTCAAAATCATCTTCATCACTGGTGCTTTCCCAGAGCTGCTGTGCCCAGTCCTGGTGCTTTCAGAAGAAGAAAGTAAAGCACACTGGAAACGGGTGGCACCCGTGGCTCTGTGTCCTGGGGGCAGTGGGGGAGCCACTGGCTGTCATCCTTTGCATCCATGTGCTCTGCATATTTCTTTAAGGAAAACATCGAAGTTGCGATTTTTCAAAAATTTCAGAGGGATTAGCAGGGCTAATTCCTATTAAAGTCAACAGGAACTAGACATGCAGGTGGCTGGGGGAAGAAGAAAAGGAAAAGGACGTTAAACACCTAGCTAAAGCTGTAGTGATGATTCAACCACACTCCAGCCCCTAAAGGATGAATCAAATACACCACTAATCCAGACTTTTCAAACAACTAAAATTTGCCTTGAAAGTTCATGTGTTATGAATACACTGTTTTTTCCTCAGTAACATGCAAAACAAGAGAATCATTCTATTACACATAAATACATATTAATATTTTCAAATAGCCTTTAAAGAACCTGCTTGTAAAAGGATCTTTTCTGACTGTTGTTCTATCATATCAATAATCTGGAGATTTAGAAACCAAAATTTCTCGTGTAGTGAAACTCCCCTGACTGCAAGAGCATTTCGGGCACGGCAGCAAAAGCATCCCTCCCAGGGGCACAGGGAATAAGAAATGCCTGGGAGAACTAAATGCCCTCTGAGGGCCACCTGGTGTGCTGCCTGCCTGCCACAGGGCTGTAGCTTTTACATCAAACCTGCCATCACCATTAATGGTGCCTGTTGAAAAGACCCAACAGCTAATGAATCGACCAGCAGCTGGTTGTTGGACAATGAGACGTGCAGGCGATAAATCCAGGGCTACTGACAGAGGTCTTGGGTTTCTGTCACTGCTTTTGCTCAGGGGTGCTCCAGACCCCTGGCAAAGTGATTTATGCGCTCTGGGTCGAAAGGCTCTGCCTTCCCCCTGCAAATCACAGATCAAAAGCAACCACCTCTGGGCTGGATGGTGGCAAAAGTGATGTGACCCAAAACCGGCTTGTGAGCAACAGAGACACCAGGAGAGCTGAAAGGAGCGATGAGCACCAGCGTGCTGTTGCCACCATGTCATGCCACCATGACTTCCTTACATGTCCTGGAAGGTTGGCACAGTTAAATCTTGTTAATTAAAAGCAGCAAAAGCACAGTAAGACACTAGAGATCCCCATCCCTCCTGCTGCTCACAACTGCTGAAGATCCTGGGAGAAAAACCATCTTCCCAGACTGGTACAGTTAAAGATTTCCCTTCCAAAAGGATGTTTGGCACAGAGAATATTCGCATGTGGTTTCCCCTTCCCCAACTCTATCTAAATAAAAGGGAATTACCAAAAGTTTGCAGGCAATTTCCTCTCCCATGATATTTTAAATCTCATTGTGTGCCATCAGGAGAAAAGCAGACTATGTATCAATCATTACAGCATAGAAAACTCAAGAAAGTATAAGGAGCAAAACATACTAATGAAGAAAAATCCACTTCTAGTTAGCTAGGGAGAAATTAAGATCAGAAAAGGTGGAGGACTTTGGTTAAGATTTTACATCCATGAGCACCACTGACACTGAGGGTTCCTCCCCATTCCTTTCAATATCAGGCCTTTAATTAAAGGGTCCAGTCCTTACGACAAGCAATTAAGTGCCAGCCCAACCGAGCCCTCAAATCTCTCTGAACAAATAGCAGGAAGCTGATGAGATGCAGTAAGGGAGAGAAGGATTCCTGCCCCAAATGGGCTGTGGTGCCTAACTTTATTTTTTTTTAATTTAATTTCTAAATCATAGGTTATCACTGCTGCTCAGTGACACACAACTGAAGCCTTCCTTCAGTGCAAGCATTTCACCACCAACCACACTGGAGGATTTGGCTGCTTGGAGGGGGCCTGGCTGGCACAGCCTCAGGTCAGGAATGAGCCTGGGTGCAGGTCCCTGCCTCAAACTCTTGTCCAACACGGCCCCAGTGCAGCAAATGGAAAGCCACAAGTGGTGATGATGCTTGCACAGCTGAGCCCCAGGACTTGTAGGCTGAAACAGTGTCCATTTTCTGCCCTAAACCAGTTGGCTTAATTAAAGATACTCCCCATAACCTTGCCAATCACATGTCCTGAGACCACTGAGCTGATAATCAACACTACTACCCAAAACCAACTGGGTTGGTACAGACTGGTGGGTCATTCTCTGACTCACTCTGTTTTCACCTAAAACAAGCAGGTCCACACAGACATTTGTCAGACTTTCAGTCAGTTTGAAAGTGCTCCTCAGTCCTCTGGGATACGAGACCTTGACTTTGGCAAGCCGGTTCAAACTGTTCACCAAATGGTGAAACAGATTACAGAAAGGCATTGGTCAGTGGCTGAAGACGTGGGGTTTATGGAAGCACAGCTGCTAAAGGAGCCTGGAGCACACCCAAGCCTCCCCTCTGCAAACCTTGGAGTGTTTGCTGCCTGGGGCCAGCATGAAGGCAAGATTCATTTTATTTGTACAAATGGTCCCTGTGATTGCCAGCTGGACTAATCCAGAGACGAAGACATTAACCTCCCTAGGTACCTGCAGCAGCCCTTCTTTTTGTACATCTCGTTTGTGCTGGTGAAAAAGCCTCTGAGGATCCAATTTGCACTACGAAAAATCCCTCAAACTGTCAATCATAAATATGCCACAATTAGCAATTTTAAAAAGGAAAAAATATACAATATAGACACACGCATATAAAATATGTTTCATAATTGAGATTTTTCTCCAGTGCTCATTAGTTGCTGAATATAGATGTTGTGGGCTGCTGTACCCACTCTGAGCTGCCAGCTTTGCTGCTGCCTACTTTACCAACTAATTTCTCCAGGCGAGATGTGCAAGTAAGGCCAAGTCCTGGCACAGGCATCTGAGGACACAAGAACAGTGTTTGAGGGGGACATGATCCCAGGAAGAAGCCCCACTGCTTAGAAATGAGAATGACCTTTTTCCCCCATGGTGCATCAAGCACAGCAAGATCAAGCCAGGCATTTCCTGGATGCAAGTCTCTGGTTTGTCTTTCCTGTTGATGCCAAAATAAATTAAATAAACATCTAAATACTTTTATTAATGCAAAAAAGCCCACATTTTTTTCCCAGCAGGAGAGGTGCTGGTAGGGGATCATATTGGAGGTTTGTGACTAAGGTTTTTCACCTGTCCCTCCATGTGTAGTGTAGCATGCACACATATGCCCATGCAAAACCAAGCAAAATATGTGAAGGTAAAAACTGAAACAAAAGAATTCCATTTGACTTAGGAATGAGAGTTTTCTACTGCTCTTTGGGAAGCTTTGCTGCACAGACAGCACCATCATTGAAACTTTTGCTTCAGGGTGGAATGGGGGAAAATTAACACCAGAAAATTATGCTGATTGACAAAAGCTAAGTTTTTTAGCAGCGTCATCTCTGCAGATGCCAAAGCTGTTTGTTTCTTAGGAGATTTAGTGGGAGGCAGCTTTGCTCTCTCACACCTTGTTCCCTGAGCTGCCGCTCGGGACTGGGGACATGCACCCACATCCCAGCTCCCGGAGAAAGACTGGTTTTGTGAGGTGAGTGACCTGATTGTAGCCCCTTGTGCTGTGGTAAGGCTCTTGAGAGGAGGGTAAAGCACAGGGTGAGGCCATGGTTCCCTTGGGAGGTGACAGGTGACCTCTGAGCAGCCACGGCCGAGGAAGAGGAAGGGAATGCAGCAGAGAAGGACACGCTCCTCCAGCAAACGCAGCCAGGGGCCCGTTCCCACCAGTCACTTCTGGGAGTGAAATTTTTGAATTGCATACAGAAATTCCCCAGATGTCAGGAGGGAGGAACTGCCACGCAGGACTTGGTTCCCCGTTCAGACCAAAACAAACCAAAGCAATACAGCCCCAAACAAGCAGAGCAGGTACGTTTGGGCCATTTGACACTGTATGAGCGTGTTGCCTGGAACAATGTTTCTGCACACCCTGCCTGCGTGTGTGGCTGCTGAGGATGGAGGATGCATTGCCTTGTGTGCAGGAGAGCAGCCCCTGCTGTTATTGGCCAGGCTGCAGAGCTGAGCCTGGCATAAGCACTGAGCTCTGCCAAAATCTGTACCTTGGGGCGAAAACCCAGCACCACAAGGCTGTTGAGAGAGCCAGAAGCTGCCAGTGACAGTGACGGTACCTGCCACTGCCACCACTGTCCATGATGGAGAAGTAAAAAGAGTGATTACGTGAGCTTAACAGATATGCAGTGACTCTTCTGTGCCCACAGGGTCTCCTCATGTCCTTAGGGATGACTGGGAAGCAAGGCTATGACTGCAGCTCCTTCCTTTTGAGTAGGAAATGCTGGGTTGTTGTAGTGGGCACTCCCTCAGGCCCTGACTTCTCAAGCAGCTGCCCCAGGAGAGGTGCCAGCCACGGCCTCCTGCCAGGCAGCAGCTCCAGCTCCCTCCACTGACACAGACTCTCCGTAATGGACAAGTAAGAATCACACCACTTGGCTTCAAAACATACAATATACTTTATTGCCTGCTAGATAATCAAAGTGAGGAGTAAACACCATAGCTGGAAAAAGCAGAAAAGGACCAGGAGAAGGAAAAGAATATCCAGTCACCAAACAAGTAATCAGGCAATAAACCATACACAATATAAATAATCTGTTTTCCAAACAACTAAATCTTTATTTTGCTAATGGCCATTATATGGTTAATTATCAGTAGTAAAATCTCTGGATTTCCTTTTCTACACAGCATTAGTAGTAAGAAATATATAAGGGACTCTGCAGAAAGCAATACAAAGGAGTTATATACACAGGCACCTTCTGTGGAGCAAGAACAGAACCTCATCTAATAAGGAAGGGCTATCTACAAACCAGAAGACCATGGTAATACAATATTAGCTCAGACTTAGTTTAGCTGCAGCCTTTCCACAAGGTAGGCTAGCCAACTTATGTATACATATATATTTTAATATAGATATATATAGAGAGATTTATTATTTTAAAAATAATGTGAACTACCTGTAGTTCCTAGACTAATTTTAAAGAGGCAGTGTACCTTTCTGAAGCTTCATTTCAGGAAGTATATTAAAAATGGTATATAAAAGACTAGCAGACCCAAGCTCGAGTCTTGATATCTTCCCTCCAACTTTTTTTTTCTAATGCTATAGCTGCCACCTGTATTGACAGCAATGCCTTTAGTCATCTGGATTGCTATTTATGTTGCTGTAATTGCTACCACTAAGTTTACTGGGTTATAGTGTTAGTAATTGTTGATTATAAATAGCAACAATGCTGCAGTACACTGTCAAAGCCTGGCCGCGTTATGAAGATCTAGTCTGTATGTGCATGCAGAGTTTTGTTGTTTAATCTAAAAGAACATTTATCAGTCAAAGTGCTTCCCCTGCTAATCCCCCTCCCTGTTGTTCAACCACATTGCAAGGGCTCCTCTCTCTAAGGAAGATGTGACGCCTCTCACCCCACACCAAACTCTCAGCAGCCTTTCAGACGGCATCCATCCACCAATCCATCCACCCATTCATCCATCCACCAATCCATCCACCCATTCATCCATCCACCCATCTATCCAACTTTATTTTCAGGACACAACCCTTTCCTCTCACACAGCCAGTGTCCTGAGGGCTATTAAATACAACTTATTAAAATAAAAACTGCCTATTTGAGGAAATGCTTTTAATGCATTTTGGACTTAATATCAGCTGGGCTATTTCAGCCTTATGCTCCCTGTAGCAGGCGGGCAAGCAACAGAGCCCTGCTTGTTGCTGCTGCCCAAGAACCAAGCCCAAGCCACCAAGCAAGGAAAGAGGAAGGGAGAGACCTTTGCTGGGGACACCATGATGACCTGGCAAGACCAAGGGTGCCTTTTGTGCCACCCTTTTCTACTCTGCTCCCTGTTTATGTCTTGGGGTCCATTTACAAAGGCAAAGCAGGAGCATGCACATGCAGACAGGCAGCACCCCTTCCATTGGACCTGCACAAAAAACAGGGGTAGAGGGAGGAGGCCCCTCTTGTAAGTGATGCCATTTTGCTCTCAGCCCAACCCTCTACAGGCTTCACTGCTCACATGAGGTGCAACATCACCTCTGTTCATGACACGGATGTTCCATCACACATTCCTTGCCATTAGGGTTTTTAGGAGCCTCTTCCCAAATCAGTGATGATACCCTGATACACAGTCACTCTACTTCAGGTGCCACCCCAACGGGCAAGAGCTGGGTTTGTACAAAGTAAGTGGCTCAGACCCAAGAATGACCTGGAAAACAGCAGCACAGGCACAGGGGGTCTCCCACTGGGGCAGAAAATCCAGTGGAGCAAGACAGCCGAGAGGGTGGGGGAGTTGTTTCTGCTTTGGCTCTGTTTTCCCATGTGCCCAGGTATCCCCCACAGCCTGCAACATTTCCTCGTGACCTGCCAAACCAGGATCCGGCCCATGTGACTCAGTATGGTCCCACCAGCACAAGGGACCACTCTACTCCACCAGACCCCCAGCCAGGCACATGCCACTGGCAGAAACAACCTCCAGTACAAGCACCAACATCTGGCCAAAAGCACACAGCACACCCTCAACAGTAACTCTCTTTTGAGTATAGCACAGAACATGTATCAAGAAAAGTGAGGCAATAAATAAATTCCCATAATCATTCTGACATTTTGATGGGGGAGCTTAAAAATGGGTATTTGAAAGAAGGACACCCTGATGGAACAAGATGTATTTGCAGTATTAGGGAAAGAAGGATGGGCTATACCTAAAAACATACCTGCCATGAGCACTTGGCCAGGCAAACACATCCTTGTTGAATTCAGCATTGCCCTCTGCATCTTTGATTATGAAACAGTAAAGACAGAAAATTCCTGATTGATATTTCATAGTGATCTCAGAAGCAATCTTAGAAGCAGCAGGTATCCTCTGCCTCCTCCAGGTACCCATTGGGAGCAGGCAGGTAAGTACTGCAAGAAGAGAGACACACACAAAACCTAGAAGCTGAGCTGTGTGGTGCACGATGTGAATTCTTCTGCCTATATCAGGAAAGCCACTGTGTATGGATGCTGTTTAAAATTCAGTCCCTTCAGTTCCTGCATCATCACAGAGCATCCATCACTTCACATTATTTACGCACCTGGACCTTGCTTTACCATTGCTGTTAAGCAGATTGTGCAAGCACAAGAGAAGAGAAATGCCCTTTTTTTCTTGTACTTTGCTAAGAATTCTGTGCCTGCAAGGGTAACAGGATCAGTGCAATTTTTCAATTCTGTTAGTAATTCCTCTCCAGCTCTACAGGACTCAAAGCACATGCTGATACTCAACAGCAGGGAAAATGTGAGAAGCATCCTGCTATGCTGGGCAGAAGAGAAAAAAAAGACAAATTTTAAGAGAGAAGCACTTACACTGGATATAAAATCAACTGAAGATTCATATTGGCTTCCCTTGTTTTTTGACTACTGAGGAAGAGGGTGTAATTTGGAAGTCATGCTGCGGTTGATCCACTGCAAAGTACAGCTTTTTTGTCACTTCTGTCTCCACTGCAACTTGGTTTTTTTGCTTATCCTAGGTAGGGTTCCTAGGTGCAAGCAGGAGTGAGAAAATCACGGGGAGCACGAGGGATTAAGAGTCTATCAGAACAGGAGAGAAATTGTGAAACATGGAGGAAAACACTTTTCCTTCTCTAGGCATCGCTGAAGATTATATCGATCGTGAAAGTCGAGGACTGCTGAACATGCTGGTTAATTTGCAACTGAAGTGCAGCCTGATGGGCATCCACTGTATTTACTTGTGTGTGTGTGAAACCAGGAGCAAAAACTCATAGCACTAGGCCATCCTTGCAAAGATGATTACTGGACTTGGGGAATATCAGTTCATCCCTTCCACAGGTTTTGTTTCCCCTTTTATAGCGCAGTTTCTTCCACTCACAAGGTTGTTGAGAAAATTGCATTTTTAAACTGTTCTGTTGCCCCCCTTTCCTTTTTAGCCATTAAATGCTTTCTTTCTCAAATGCTTGGAGATTGCCAACTACTGCAGGAGGTTGTCTGTGGAGATACTGCCCTTAAAAGTCAGTCTTTGGTCAGCACGCAGTTGCACGAAGTTTCATCAATGGCTCTTGCTGGAACTAAACAGACCTGGATCCCTCATCCATCCAAGCCCTTTGCCATATCCGTGCCTGTAACTGGGACCAGGCATCACCTAGAGCAAGCATCCATAGGAAGCCAACATTTCTGAGGCCTCTGCTTTGTGTCCTGCCTATGGTACCACTTATTTCAGCTCTACAACACAGTGCCCAGTCCCTGTGCTGCTTTGTTGTGCCTCCCTGGGTGTCAGTGCCCGGGTCTGTAGCACCACATGGAGCAGCTCAATGGGGCCACAATGGCAAACGATGGGCACTGTGTGCCTCCAGCAGCATCGGAGCTCTGCCACAGCCTGCAGCTGGTTCTGCTGATGTCACAACGCCCTGGAAATGCACAGCCGAGGCCCAGCAGCACCCCAGCACCGTGTGCAGCCCTCGGGCCCTCCCATGGCAGTGTAGGGCTGGCAGGGGACTGCCAGGCATTGCAGAAGGCACTGACGGCACTTGCCGCTGGAGCAAGGGGGTTTCGCCAGCGCCTCCCCCACCTCTGAGCTTCGTGTGGCCACAAAGAGCAGGGCTGGTGAGCCTGGGGCAGGGTCCCAGCAGCACACCAGTACAGCTGGGGCCATCTTTGTCCAGTGCCTGGACCACTGGAGTGTAAGGGGTTTGACAACCCATTTCTTGCAAGCGTACAACTTCTGTTGAGCGCAGCAAATCCCTGCCCTGGCACCAGGCACAGCGACTGGGAGTGCAGGCAGGATGGACCAGGACAGGCAGAAAATGAAGGCCATTACACCCCTTGCTTGAGGGATGTGTTCTCTCCTTTGCTTCCCTAGAGGATGCCTGTTCCCAGTAATGGGTACTCAGCATGAAGAGAAGCATGATCTGTCTCTCAGAGACTCCTTGATTAACTATGGTATTGTCCAGAGTAAATCTGTGCACAGCAGCAACAGAGCTCATGATTCTTGTAACACACTGGACTTGCTCCATTAGTCTCTGAAGTGTTTAAAAATTGTTCCACTAGTCCTGGGTTTGGAGCTGGAGAGTATCGCAGGTACAGGGATGTCCTGGTCCCTGCGCTGCCAACACCATCAGAGGCTGCTTTTCCCACATCTTCCAGGTAGAGGCTGGATCAGACCTAGGCAGGGACCTCGCTGTGAGCACAGGTGATGCCAGCAGCATCCCACCAGAGGGCAGCCAGGAAAATGCCCATTTCCAAGGCCAGAGGCAGTTGAGAGAGGACACCTGTAGAGCCAGGGCAGGCTCTGGCACCTGATGGCTCTCCAGCCTCTTGGTGTGGCTGGTACAAGGACTGACTATTGGAATGGATGCTGCTCTCCTTTGGTTTCCTCCTTGTAATATGGCTTTAATGATGGACTTGTGGTATCGGAAAAAGGCTGGAAAGCTGGGTTGGTTTGGTGATGCTTGTTTTTTTTGTTTGTTTGTTTGTTTTTATGTTTTTTTCACTGTCTGAACTCTGTAAAAAAAAAAATTGAAAGCAACTACTGGATAGAAAACAGCATGAGGAGAAAGGTCTCTTTGAACCTCTCTGGTATGGCTATTAACCATCAACCTGACACACAATTTGAAGGAAGAGGTTTGCAAAGGCATGGAGGAGTTCTATGGCATGCATAAAGTTGGGTTGGTGCTCCTTGAAAACCTTGTCTCAGATTTTATCTGACCATTATTTCTAAGGTTGCATTTATAAAAAGAGCTAAAATGCTTCTTTGTCTAATATCTTTCAAGGATACTTTTTCTTTTATGATTCTTTTTCTCCTATACCGTAAAATTTTGTACTTAGGCACTGGGGGAATAAACAACCCTCAAAAGACAGCCAAACTCTGGAAAAAATCATCATGGGGAGGTGGTTGATTCTCCACTATTACAGGCTTTTAAGGACACGTTCAACACCCACCCATTAGGTCTGTGATAAGTACAGCTTAACCTGCGCTGGAAATTCTCTAGCTGACGTCTCCAAGTCCCTTTTGGCCCTGTGACTCTGCGCCAAGGAAATACTGCCAAGATCTCATCCTGCCACAACCCAGGATGTGTTTAATATCCTGACTGGCTGCTCGGTTTTCTGCCTTGGCTTGCTCTTTGTGCAGGAACAAACAAGCACTTCAGACATCCTATTAGGAGTCAGCTTTCCTCACACCACCACCAAAAGCCTGTCTACTTATACAGTCACCCTGAAAAAAAATGACAAGGGGGAGCAGCAAACCAAGAAGAACACAGGGAAATATCCATCCTGACATTCAAAAGCTGCATGGAAAACTTTCCTTCAGCCCTTTGCCATCTTGAAAAATGCTGATTGAACTGTTGTCAAGATGATAATGAACAAGAAACCCCCACATTGACAAGAATCACTACATCTTTTAAATATCCTTTGCTGGTTCTTGCTTGTAACTTGCAGGGGTTGGGTATTCCAAGAGCAGCTGTTTTTTAAAATCAGCTACAAGTAACTCATATAAAAACCTAGTTTACAAAACAAAACAAAACAAAACAAAAAGGAACAAACCTCAAGCTAGGAGCCTGGGACATTTTAAAACAGGCACTCACAAACACCGACCGAGATGAAATGCCATGAGGAAATACCAACGCTACTGTGCTGACCATGTGCAATGTTGCATTTCATGTAACACAACTGCCCAAAGCTGACCTCACACACCAAGCCCTACAAGGAATGAAAGGAAGTGAATAAACAGCAGCAGCACTGGTCTGCCATGCTCACCTACAGATGGCCATGGGAATCCGACTGCTCACCATTTCTGCAGTGAGCAGTTACTTTAGCAGCTTGCTGACCCACTCCCGCCATAGAAACACAAGCAAAAAATGTAGAATTTGATTTATGAAGGTGCTGGTCTTTCCTTATAGACTTGCTTGCACCCTGAATTACCCTCCCCACACTTATAAATTTCACATGGGTGAAAAAAGACCATCTAGTGATACATTTAACTGTGAAACTCTGTGGCATTCTTCCCAAATTCATGTTTCTTGAGGAAATCAATGCTCAGTAACAATGAGGATAAAAATGTCTATGCATCAATTACGCCATGCGCACAGAGCCTTGAGACAACCACCACAACAGCATTTCAAAGAGATGGAAGGAGTTTACAACAGCAAGCATCTGATGCTTCTACTGCCAAATCTTTGACCGCAACAACTCAAATCCATAGGGAACTGCTCTCCCAACACAATCTCTGCCATGCAAAGTGCCTAGGACAGCTTTCAAACAGGAGTAGGTGAAAGACGCAGAAATTAAAAGCAACATTTTAGTGACAAGACATGCAGAGGAACAGCCCTTACTTTGATATGTGACTCCCTCAGGCGCTACTCGGACTGCACTCCAGTGCAGCAGCGCCAAGGGGTCTGTCTGCATCCCTCAGCCGGCACCCCCATCCCACCCGTTCAGATGCAGAGGGGCTTCCCGACAGCCAGGGGGCCTTCTCTGGAGGGAAAGCAATGCTGCTGCTTGTAAACATGGTCCTGATCCCGCAGGCTTCCCCCACGTGTGCCTGCTGGCCTAGGGGAGGCTGTACCAGCAAGGGAACTGGAAAAGCGGGTATCATGTTTATTTGATCTGAAAGTTTCTTCAGGAACTATGGAGAAAGAAATTTTCATTGTCTGGGGACTTTTATTTCCCCCACTAAGAAAGAAATTGAGAAACGTGGTAAGAATTTTATTTGGTAAGTTAAGGCTCAGCATGACCTAATGCAAACACTGTAGGACTAATATGCAGTGCTGAAGGGAGTTTGGGTTTATTTTTAAAAAAGGCGTCTGCCTTCAAGACATGCACTAAAAAATAAAACATGACAAATCCCAATAAACTGTGAATCTATTCTCAACAATAAACTGTTAAGACGAGGAAATAATTTATCATATTTCAAAAGTGTGCTAGGTGCCTGACGCTGGTGCTGCTTGGTCTTTCCTACAGAGAGCTGGGGGACAAGATGGGCTCAGGGAGCTTTGCTGCTATATCCATTTCACTGCAGGATCCCATTTCCTTGTAATTATCTTTTTGCAGAAGCTCCGTTTGATGCACAGCCATGGCTGAGGAAAATTGTTGTTAAAATACTGGTAATTAAAAAAAAACACTCTGTGGGTTTTTCAGTTATGCAGTAGCTCAGGAAGGTGTGAGATACTGTCCATCCTACTGAAAATCTGGATGGTTTGCTACTGATGTCCACCAAGTGTTCATCTGCTCAAGAAAAGAGAGGAGAGGAAAGGCAAGATGACTGAAAAGCAAGGTTAAAGATTTGCAAGCGAAGCCTGACATTCCCCACTTGCTGCAACATAAACAAAACCATCCAACGAGGCGATTTGTCTCTACGGAATATAAAGCATTTTCAGCTGGACAGCAGATTTGCCAGAAGTGACAAAACTCAACCAGTTCTTATTTTTAAACAGCTATTGTGCTGTTTATGCCCCTTGTATCTTGATGGCAATGGATTTCCAGTGGCTGAGATTTGTGGGATGATGGTTTGATGTTGAAGGCAGCTGCACGTTCCACACATGCCACCACATCCTCCCACAAGCACTGTCAAGTGTGACACGCTAATGATGCCAAGAGACTCCCATCTAGGACTTAGGCAACACATGGCATCTAAAAAAACTACATTCACCATTTTCTATTTACCTGAAGATTGTTAAAATAAATGTATTTGTAGTTTTATTAATCAAAAGAAGTAAAAAAATTACTCATCTTGCATTGAATATTTTCTAAATGGTCTAAAAGGCCAGAAATTTTTATTTAAGAATACACTTTTATCTCATTAATAAAGATGCTTTTAGATTCCTGCTGGCAACGCTTGGCTATCAATTATAGAATCACTGTGCCCAGGTGGAATAGCACAAATATATTTTTTTGTCTAGGTTTTTTAAACTAGTTGCAGATTAACAGAATCTCTGAATATGAAATTACTGCTTTTATATTGACTGGTGTGTCTCATGGTGTTTTCATGGTTCTCACCCATGAAACATGTATCATGAGTACAACCCTCTTAAATCAGTTATTTCAAAAATGCATCTGTACATAAGCTACCTGTTTGAAAATGCTAAAGCAAGGACCCAGCCTTACAGATAATTTGGAAATTACTGTCTTCTAACCGCCTGATGACCAGGGTATGTCAGGTACATTTTGCCAACAGGTGGATACAAAAATCTGTAAAACATTTACATATGTTTCCGTCACTCAGTTATAATAAACCAAGTGCACAGTGCATGCTGTATGAGCAGTGCAGCTGCCAGAGCTCATGGCAGCAAACATTGTGTGTTCCAGGCAATTTTTATATAAAAGCCAGGACTGAATCAATCCTGCTGTTATGTGCATGGATGCAAATGAGTAAAACTGTGCTTCACTTTTGTAAGGACTTTTTATAGGCACTCTCCAACTCTGCTGTTCCCAGAGCCTGGCCCAAGTGAAGCTGTCGGTGACCTACGGACAGACACAGCCTTTTTGCTCAGGCTTGATGCTGCTGCCACCACAAACCCACACCCTGTTCCCCAGAGTAGCAGTAACTGCACTTGGCCACCCCACAGAGGTCCCTGGAGGACCTCAAGAACTGCTGGCTACCACTTCATGGCTTTAAGCTGCTGCACCTGTCAGTGCACAGCACTACTGTACCAAATATCCCTCACTACATATATGACAGCTGTGATGGACCTGGGCTCCATGACTATCTTTAGAGACAGGGTAAGTTAAAAATGCTGAGTTGCAGAACATCAAAAACCAGCCACTGCTCAGGACAAGCAGCGCAGCAATGGACTGTCCCACTGCAGCAACCCTCAAACTCCCCCAGCAGGAAGCACATGTGCTGACGTGCTGATGACAACATGTTGGGCTCAGTGAATTACATGGGTTTTAAACACGGCCCTTTTGTTTTCCCTTCATGCAAGCCAGCACAATTACACTGTGAACCTGTGCTGATACCTGCCAACAGCCTGGTTCCTAGGTCTGCAATCCTGCATCTTGCATGTCCTACATCTAAAGAGATCCAGCATTTGCATGCAGCATCCTTTAGCAACCACTCATCCCTAAGACATTTATTTGCCCGTGTGGATTCTGCATGAAAAGTAATCAGTTACCTTTACTTTAAAAGATCTCAGAGCTGAATTAACTATGTCCTAAATACGGTACACTACAGATAGTAACTAGCAAAGATATTTTGAAAAAATTAAGTACCGAGATCGAACAGTCTCATAGGAAATGCTTCCCTCCACTACTTTCCAAGGTGAAACTATGCCTTGTGCTAGCCAAGCACTGTATATTTTCCTAAAACATATCAGGAAGAATTTTCTTAATTACTGATTAAAATGATGATGAACACTTGGTATCATTTATGATGTACTTGCCGGGAAGCACTTGTTAGCAACACTTACACCACATGCCAAATACATCTGTCATCTAGAAGTGAATGGGATGGTTTAGAACTGCATCACACCTTAAGTAGCTCACATATTACTTCTAACTGGAAAGTTATTGCTACAGTCACTGAGGCAAAACACAGCATCCATTACAAGCCACAGACTTGAACTGCAATTTTGCCTTTTTTTCAAACTGGTTGGCAAACCTTGCTCTTGAAATTGAAGACAATGGAATAGTCCATCTGCTGCGATGGTAATTTTCCTGCCACCTTACTTCCATTAGAAAACACTGCTCTTCAAAACAAAAGGAAACACAGCCTTGTTGCCATAACCTGTCAATCTCTGCACGCTATTTACATAGCTGCTCTCACTGGAGACACATTACACCCCTCACTCTCAAACTACCGCCTACTGAAACCTGGAAGCTTGTGAAGGTCTGACTTTATCATCGAGTTCCCGGCTGGGTTTGTTTCATTTTGTACTACAAAAATCTGTCTGAGCAGCTGCAGGCAAAAAGAGATCCCACACAAAGTTGTTGAGGAACAGATAAACTTCGCCATCCTGAAGGGGAGAGGCTTGTGGTGAAAGAACCTCCCTCTGCCAGAACCCTGCTTCACGACAAATACCACATCTGGAAACCCCACAAAGGTTCACTCACAGGCAAGAATAGGTTTTTGAGCAAGCCAGTGAGGACCAAACCAGATGGACCATCTCAGAACATAACAGGGAATCGTCTGTCAGAGAGATACGCAATGAATTTGCTTCACATGACATCACCCCGACCAATGCTAATGGCAATGGTGTGCTGCAGGTTGTCTGGATCAAAGTCATTAATTGTGCAAACTGCAAACATGTGAATTCCAGATCCCACAATGTGCATAGCTCACAGTGAGCTCATCACTGCAGAAAGATTTAGTGGCATTACAAAAGCCACTATTACTGGATACTGACACCAAAACCAATTATTGACAGATTGGGACTATCTGATTTCCAAATTCTCCTTAACTCCTAAAAATGGCAAGATGTTTTAATAATCCACAGCAATGCTGACCACAGAACCTGCCCAGACCTTGGAAGGAAGGGAATTGATGCTCATAATTACTGACTGAAGCCCGGTGGTCTGCTAGAACTGGGAAGCCTTTGGTGGGCCACATACAGAACTTGTTATTGAACTCCAAAGATGTACTCAAAAGACATCTTTTGGATTGGAAGGACATCTCCCGAGAGGTCAGATTTTTCTTTCCCCCATCTTTTTTTTTTTCTTAAACTGGATGTTGTTTGATGGCAACACTGGCCTTCTTTTAGTGTGCTACAATGCTAAGCCTGTCATTCTGACTCAACTCGTTTCATTTCTGGGTCTATTTCAACTAGTTCCTCTTGTTTCATGGGCTGATGAATAAGATGAAGTGTTGCTCTATATGGAATGTGTTTTTTGGATTTTGGACTTTATATAGGCTGGATTTTCAACTGGAGTTTCAGTTGGGCTTGTGGCAGCTACACTGTGAGCCAGCTTATATCTTCTCCTATCAGAAAGCAACCAATGAAGCCCTGCTGAAATCTGAAGTATATTTTAAATACAACTGTATTAGAGCTCAATTTCTTACTGTTGCTGTGCCAAGAACAGTCCACAAAAAAGAAGTTGACACTGAATAGATGGTAGACGTTAAATCTTATAGGTTTTATTTCAGAAAACAAAACAAAACAGAACTTTGCAGCAGATATAGGAATGCATCTCGTATTTTGTTACAAAGTGCTAGTGTCCTACTGAAGAACCGACAGCTTCACAAGCTGGTATACAGCATGGGTATAGTATGCTCAGGTATACTTTGTGTCTCACTTGACGCTGTCATATCGTAGGAAAAAAAAAAGTCTCTCTGAAAGCAGGGTTAGCTGTACATTGAACAACGAAAAGGACGTGACAAATGGTATCGAGGAGCGAACATCGGAGTGTCCGGCAGAAGCAAGTACGGTGCTTGGGTAGAATGGTGCCTTTCCACCCTGTGTTTTTGCAAAAGTATTAGTGGAAATTTATCTTACCTGACAGTTAAGAGTCAGTGTAATTGCCAAGCAGCTCCAAGAAGCAACATGAGCAAGAGCTGGGTAACAAACCAGATCTAGGTACACTGAGAGTTAGCCGAATTCAGCAGGTCTTTCATTGGAAGAACAAAATGAAAGCAGATGAGAAGATAGGAGTTTGGGGAATGAAGACAACTGGTAACTTGGTAATAAAAAATATAGAATAGTGACTTCAAAGTCCCTGACTGGGCATATGACACTGACAGCATATAGATTTCTTAAAATTCTTCCACTTTTTCTGCTCACTGAACCAGAGTATGATCTTTACATGGTCTTTAATGCTGAAGCTCTTCCATTCCTGGTGTTTCTTTGCAGATATACTGATGTATATACCCAGTAAAAGGCAGTGCAAGATTGCATACGTTTCTTCTTTCCTGAGTAAATGGCACATAGTTAAAAAAAAGCCACAAACCTAAAGGTTTCCCTTTTGCTACTTTAGATTCAGAGACAGGAGTTCTGCTCCTATGTGAACAGCCAGTGTCTACTGGGTTCATGAAGACTGTGCTAGGGCCTTCTGTGATCAAAAAATCCATTGCAATCCAAGGGGTTTCAGGCATCCAAGGACAGAAAAAGAGAAGATCCCTGGCAGTCTAATTTTCAAGCCCCAAGAGGGTAAAATATATGGGTAAAACAGAGTTCTGGTTTAAATAAGTTTCCAAAGTTTAAACATTGATGTCACTTGCTACTTATTTCCAAAAGAGAATCCACTTTTGAGTAAGTTCTCTTAGTGCCCAAAGACCAAAAACATAGCAAGGGTTTCTTCATGTGGGATGACTTCTCTTATACCTTTGTGGACTATAAACGAGCTTCCGAGTTGTGTAAAGAAGATAAAATCCAGAAAGACAAAGTGGATACCTGGAAAGTTCAGGAGAAAAGGGAAACTTTTCTCCCACAGCCTAACTGCACCGAGTCCTGGTGCTTTCTGTCCCATAATCTCCAGCTTTATGCGATATAAATCCATTGAATTCTGGGGCACTTGAATGGATCAATGGATCTTCCCAATAATGTCAATAGTACAGAAAAATGTAAGCAAGAACAAATGGGCAGAAGTTCTTTGCAAAATAAGCGACATCTTCACAGTCATTGTGTAGAAGCTGAGTGGATGATCTGACAGCAAACTACAGCTTACAGTTCTGAGGATCCATATCTGGGTTTTGGCATCTTCCATTTTCAGGTGAAAACAAGCTTGCTTAAGTATAAAAAAGCCAGCAAATTCATACTGTAGCCAAAAACGAATTCTGCAAATGCTGCTATCTCAGCCATATATAAAAGTAAACAATTATTTGATAGTAAAGCAGGTGAAGCATCAAAGAAGCTCCATTTGAATAGTATTTATTTGCAATCATTAGTTTTAAACGGGAAACTGTTTACAGGCACACACTAGGTAACCAAAATAGAATGAACATAAAGAAATCTATTTAAAGGTCCTTATCAAATATTTCAAATATTTTATTAAATATTTTATTCAGTTGCATTATCACAGTTTAATGTACTTTAGCATGTTATACACATGACTTAACATGTGCACTTAAAAGTATCAAATTAGAGGTTTTCGAAGAAAGTATGACATTCTATAAATGTGCTCATTGACTTATCTACACACATCTAAGAAGGCAGTAGCTCTGTTATACCATTGATGGAGATGAACTATTGTAAGGCATGTTTACACCAAACTTCGGAGAGAATAAAGCCAAATACTAGGTCAAAATTCACTGGAAATACATGTGAGAATAGAAGTTGAAGGATTGGGCTCTAAGAAGAAAATTCATGGCAAATCAGTTGTGTTAAAACTGTCAACAGATTCTGTCTATTAAAAGCAAGCACTGCTGAGAAAGAAGGTTTTTGCAGCATCCAGGTCAGCAGGATCCGTGTTTTTTTCAGGTGTGATTTTTGAAACTCAAACCTTATGGTGTAATGTGTAGGGAAGAGACCAAAATCTAGCAAGAAAGTTGGAAAACTATCATCTAAGAAACCTCAAGTTGTTTTATGATCTAACGTGGCAACACTTTTGTACAGAGTACATGTTGCAAGTCACTGCACTGCCACGTGTGTATGTATACATAAACATACGTGCAGACACATGTACATATATGCCTCTCTTGCTTTTGTCACCTTCAAAGACCCAATCACTGATTAAAGTGTAGCAGTATGAAGGGGAAAACACGGTTTCAGTTGTGGAGGTGAAAAGAGTATACTAGACCATTACATTCGGAATCCTGGTTAGTTAACCTGAACAGGTGTGGTTTTTCTAGTAGAGTACACTGAGGGTCTGCTGGTATGTGCTAACAGTCAAGACCCTGAAACTACAATGGAATTCTTTGGAAGAACTCAACAAATGTTAAGCTATTTGCAGTCATTTTAAAAATTCCATCTGAATGAAGGCCCTAGGTCACAGTGACGTGCCTCCCCCAGGAACATCACGCAAGCCCAAGCTTAACTCCAAGAGCGTAGTGGTCCGTGATCGGGGCTCCTGCACTGTCACAGTGCCAACAATGCTGCCCCTTAAGTAAGGAGGGTTTTCAGCCTAAGCTTAGGTGTGTTGCTGAGTGGAGATCTCATGTCAAGTCTTTCTAGATTTCTGCCTTCAAAGAATTAGTGGGGGAACATAAAATATAAATCTATCTCATAAGCTTCTTCAAAGTTGTCAATTCATGAGTATATAAATGAGTATAATAGTACTTAGGTGAGAGCATAAACCTCACTGTGCCTTTTTATTGGGGAATTCAGAGGAGGAGGCAAGTAACTCTTTCACAGCCTAAATGGACTCGTTCACGGCACTCAGTGTCCTGAAATGCCTCAGCATCCTGGCAGCTCCATTTGACAGTTCCACAATATGTACAAGGTAAGGAGAATGCCACGAGTATTACAAAACATGGCAAAGACACCTAGGAGCTCTACAATCTATCAAACAAGCACGGCAAACAGACAGCATCTAATGGATAATGTATGGGATACAACACACAAGTTGCACAGTTATGTTTCCTTGTGAAATCAGGATTGCAAACGTAAACTCCAGAAGAAGTTTCAAGAGCAGCACTTGGCTTACTCTGTCACCTACAGAAACATCAGAAGCCCACCACCCCATGATCGCTGCATTTACTGCTGTTACAAAATCTGATCTCACTGAACCAAGGAGAGCTAGTGGGCCCACGTCCTGCAACCCATATGACTATGGCAGAAGATAAATAAAAAAGCTCCAGCAACATAGTTTGGCTACCACCATATATTCAGCCTTTACATTTTCTGCACTATATAAATGTTGCTCTTGGAAAATAAAGCACACAGCAATATACAAATGGTATCAATGGCCAAAAAGATTACATGATCGAGCACGAAAGCAAATGGAAGTTAACGAAAGTAGTCTTTTAGGAGAGGTAGCCATATTAGACTCAGCATTCAAAAAAAGGGAGTGCACTCAAAAGGGTCAACATACATCATAGTGTCTTGTAGACCCATCATGTCTCTGGTTTTCCTACATTATTTTTTTTGCAGAATGTACACACCCAGGCAGGCGCACACACACACACACACACACACACACACACACGTATAAATATACATCTTTTTTTCTAATTCCCCTTTGTTGCCATACTGAGAATAAAGGCCAGCTTTCCTTTCATGCTCTCTCAGCTTTCACAAGTCTATAACTGTTGCCTTCAGTCTGTTCAGTATCTGTACAGTAGCTAAACAGGCAGTGGAAATTAAAACTGCTTCAATTTATTATCCCGTTGCAAAAGACAGCATCCAAACTATAAGGCATTCCCTTGTTCCTGATGTGAGTTACAACTCTCTACGTGATACAAACTGCAGAATGCTCTTCTCAGCCTTGTGCTACAGAGGCAGCTTTCACCCAAATAATAAAGACCAAAGCTGAAATTTAAACACCACAAATTCACACACTTCTACCAGTCCCTTGTTCCTGTGCCCCTTTCCAAGAATGCTTATCACTTAAATTTCAAAAGTCATGCAACAATACTATAAAATAGAAACCCAAACTACCAAGAAGTCTCTTGCTCATGACTTTGGGATACTGTATCAGTATAAAAGAGCACTCAGTCATCTTAAATAAATATATTCTTTTCTGAAATCACAGCACATTCAAGGGGTAGGTACTGCCATAAGCAGAGCACTAAATAATCTCCATAGATGTTTTTAGAATCGTTTAGTCAGAAAGGACCTATAAGATCATGGAGTTTTGATTGATTTGGTCTAATATGTGGAAAACAGCCTACTGTGGGGATAAGAATCTGCATCTCAAATGTTCTGCAGAACGTTTTTCCCATATTTGTATACAGTACTAGAACAATTAAGAAGACATTACAGTAATTTTCTCCCAGCTGCTTAGATCTGTAGCTTCAGCTACGACAATGTATTTTGTTTACCTCAAAACTACATATGAAATATCGAAGATGACTAAATAAATAAAAGCCAAGGAAAACTGGGACAGTACTGCATTTTACACTTGAGACAAGATTCCCCCCTCCCATGGATAAGTCACAGAGGACGACTACAGTAAATGCTTGTCTTTTTTTTTTTTAAAGAAAGATTTATACACAGGTTCAGATCCAGAAAATAATGTGAAATGCATAAATATTGATAGCTTTAGCTAAGTTAAAATGGGTTCAGTAAAGTATGATACAACATATTCAGAATAAACAAAGCAGAAAAGCATCATATTTTGGTTTGCTTGAGATATACATAAGGTGCAACAATTTCTTCTCTAGAGGCATTTGTGGACAATGTTTTAACAGGTAACAGTGTTTGCTGGTATACTGAAGTACACACAATAGCAATAAGATTTTCCAAAATGAAAGCAGCTGAAATTAATAAAAATTAAAACAAAACAAATAAGGAAAAAACCCAACCCCAATACAGTAAGATATTGGTCTGAAATTTTTGTTGTGCTAACAGACTTTGTTACCTGAAAATACTGATACTCCTTCTAGTAGATTCAGGGAAAATTCTAGCTACTCAAATCGAGACATCACTCAGAGAACCAACAAAGGCAAATGCCTAGTGAACTATAAAGCTTTGCAGGATTTCTGCTACTCTCAGTGCCTAATCGCTTAAAAATTAAGCATATCTACAAAAAGGTTTATAAGTATCTGAAAACAGTCATATCCAGTAAACTGACCCAACCCTACCCCCTCTCTAAGGGAAAGTCAAGGAAAAGCAGATCAAGTAAGATATTAATTTATATAGAAAAAAGTAATTTTCTGTTTCTTTTAAAAAAGGTACCATTAATATACAGAAATATCTTCAGGAACAATATTGAAATTTAAATCGAGGAAGGATGGGGTGCTTTGACAAAAATATATCTACTCTAAAGGTTTCTAGAGAAATAAGTTAGTACCATTGTCAACGTGAACGGCCTGCACTGTAACATATTTGGATTTCAGCTAATTATAAAGTGGTCCAAAACTCCAACAGCCACCCTGCTGTGACCCACAAGTTTTAAGTCTTTTAAGTTTTTCCTGTCTTGTTAAAATAACTTATAAAACTTTAATAAAATCTTATTTCAAATACCGCCATAGGCTGCAATGGCATTCTAGGGGCTCTTATTTACCTGAATTTTTTAAAAAACCTTTTCACTGACTCATTGGCTTGTAAATTTTGTTGTTCTTCTGTTGTTCCCTTCTTTCAACACGTGCATCCTCAATGGTGCTGTTTCAGTGACACTTCCCCAGCTACCTGCCTTAAAACTCATGTGGTACATTGTATTTTGTTTCCTGACACTGAACCAGAGACTTTCACTTAACTACAACAATGAAAGGCTAAACCTAGCAAGCATTAATAGAGTTACGGTCCATATGGCTATTACATCAAATTAGTTACAAAATAACCCCAAAACACATTATCAATTCAGTCAAGTATAAATAAGAATGCCTGATAGAATGATGTAAACTCGCATCATTTAAAGACTTAATTCAAAGAACTTCAAACGCAATCTAATACTATCAAAAGTTCAGCCGGTATGACGAAGACTAATAGAAAATTATTGCTGGAGTCCAATTTGGTAAATTGTTGTGCTACAATGCAAAAAGTAGGGAAACATCTTGTGCTATAGAAGAAGTACCCTGTTGAATTTGTAGCTTTAGATCAATTACTAGTGATCATTTTGCATCTATTGGTAGGAATCAATGCTTGGTTATACAAGAGTGTAAGTCTAGATAGTGAAGATAACAGGCCAAGTGATACATTTGGCCTGCTTTTGGGATGTATTTATGAGAGCAAAACACAAAAATTCAACACAAGCAAAGACAGAAACTGGCAGATGGATCTGTTTGGTAGTCTGAATTCAGTCAAATGCTATTCTTCGGTTGTAGTTTATCTGTATACAACTTGCCCACTTGACCAACACGAACTGTAATTGGCCCTTTATGCAAACTCTGAAGCTGATCTGGACTGTGCATAGTAACTACAACAATGCCAGTGTCTGTAAAATGTAAAATGTATGTGTATTGATGTACACGTATATCGAAAAGTCATGGTTTTAGGTTTTTCAGAACGGTGAAATAATACTAAGGTCACTTTTGAAAAACGCATTTGCAGTACTTTTTGTTTACAGGAAAGTTTCACCAAGTCGCTCAGGTATCTATGCAAAAATAAAGGAACCCTCCAAGGCATGAAAGACAAGTCAATAATCTGCAGTATTTTCTTTTCCATACACCACTCCTTTTTCTAATGCACATCATCCTGGTTATTCAAAGCTAAATTAAAAAGAAACAAACCCAAACATAGCCTGTCAGAATTTTTCCCAGTAAACTCTACCACTCTGGTGGCAAATATAAAAGTGCAGAACATCTGGACCACATGGCTGCCCAAACACCGCTAACAATGGTACATCTGTCCAGGCTGCCTTGAGTTCTCTGGAACAGGTTTTAAATTCACTCTACAATATAAACGTAGGCATACCCTATTAATATAAACCATCTTAGAACTTAAATCTTCATGTACAAAAATGACTAAGAATATCTAATAATAACTAGTGCAGTGCGTCAGTGTTTTTGTTGGTTTTTTTTTTTCCTTTTTTCATTTTCATTTAGAGTAACTAGGTATTATATGAAACTAGTTGCCGTACTCTCTGGTTGGTAAAAGAGATGCTGTGTGAGCTAACAGTAAAGGCAGCCTTTTTCACACCAACCATCTATTTACTGTTTAAAAGCCTTCAATAGAAAGCAAGCTCTGGGATCATTCCACTTCATTTCTGTTCATTAATAGACAATTAATATCACCCTCCTACATACTGGGTTCCGATTTGAGGACCTGGCCCAAGTTGCTAACGTCTGGCTTCCAGTGAATTCTGGGCCACTCAGAGCAATAAGCACTTTATTGCAGTCTCTAGTTCCATCATATGGACTGACTAGCTTCCCTTGGTAAAGACAAGGCTAGGATATTAGGTAAAGCACAATGTTTTACAATAAAGTAGAGCTTCACTGGTCAGCGCAGGAAATAAGCACTGGAGCCTGAGACATTTCATTTGGCTGTCCATCGTGTGGGAGAGGTGTGGCCCTCTGACTTCTGCAAAAGAAGAAAACAAAAGCCACCCATCAATATTTGGAGCATGGGAGGTGCTTTTATCAGATCAGAAGGGATGGAAAGCAGCGCGTTGTATGGTTTAACATCCAACATTACAGCACCGTGACTCCTTGCTTGCTGCAGGTGCTCACATACTGAGGTTACACGCTCTTTTTAGAGGTATTTCTGCAACAGTAACACAGTACCCTGAGGAAAGCCTACACAATGCAAAGGCAGGAAAAAACAAGACGTGATGGTATTTAATGACACAAAACAAAATGCACAGTTGAAGAGGAAGGTAAGAGCGCTCAAGTGCTGCTACTCATTTTGTAAGGGCTTCAGCCCTCAGAAGCAAGAGTATACAGCTGACATGTGGCAAAAGAAGGCAAATGCACAGAGGGGTGTATCATGTTAATGCGAGCCAACAGCCAGGTTTTAAGCAATATGTAAATATACTCATCAGCGGAACTGCACCTTGGGATTACTCTGACTTATGTGACTGATCACTACATCAGCCTAACACAACATCTCTTTCATTACTACAGCAATGTTACTTTAAAAATGATCCCCTGGCACAGGTTATCATAGAAATAAACTGTGGCAGAATTAAGTGCTGGAAATCAGTATCAGTCTTTGCAGCAAATGGACTTGAAGAACTCCTTTGCAGCTTGCCTTTTAAAATATATACACAAAGCATGTCACCACCTGTTTGTTTTTTTCTTTTCTTGGAGGCCCACTTCTTATTTACAACACAGCCACTTTACCTCACTCTGGCACAGCTAAGACCCCAGCAGAAAGAGAGGTACCAATGTGCTTTGCACAACTGGAGTGCAATGCAGCGGCCTTGGCACAAAATGCAGCTCAGGTTCACAGTGCTTAACCAGGGCATGCACAAGGTAAATAAAGCTAAACAGAAAATTTGAAGTGAAAACCACACTGCCAAAAGGCTTCCATGTCCCAAGGCTCTGTGAAACTACTTAATAATTAAATTCAGACACTGAAGAAACACATCAAGCAAACCTCTAATTCCTTTTTCATGTTTCCAGCTATTTACAAATAAAGTGAGTTGCAAATAATAACAGTCAACAGAGTAGAAAACAGAGAAGCATCTAGCTGGTAAGATTTAAGTTTCTGTTTTGACTTCCATTTGCCAAGTATGGGAGGGACATGGTTAACTTTGTACTGAGAGAGAGTCCTCCCCTGTTGCCATTTCCCCCAGGGTGATAACAAGCTGGCATTTCCAACTGTTGCGGACAGTTGCCAGTTTGGTGTTTTCGGGCCTTACAGAAGGTCCTGCATTATTTTAGCTTCATGATGACATGACAAAAGATGGGATTAAAAAAGGAAGACTGAAACAGAAGGGTCTGCAAAACATTTGGTCACTTCAAGATAGACAAGAGAAGGACAAGAACTCTTAGAGGAATAAAGAGGAAAAAAGCCACAGCAAAGTGAATCCTGTTGCTTTAGTATAATTCTGGTCAGCGTTAATGGCACTCAATGAAAACAAAAGGGTGAATGAGAGCAAAGCATAGTGCAGCACTTCTACAAGTCTCACTCTGTGGCTTCTGACTACAAAAAATGACAGAAACAAGTTCAGACTTTCATCATGGTAATAGACACTTTTTTTGCAATTCTGTGAGAAAAGGTCAGGCTGACTGCAGTGTGAAAACACTCCTCATCCAAAACAATGCTGCTTAAGCAAGACAACGGCTTCTGTAGAGAGGAGCTAGCAGACAGGGTGCAGCTCTGTTTCTTGTAGGGTCCCTAAGCTCTTACAAAGCCTTTCAGTGTTTCATGTCCAGCCTGAACACACAGGACTGGGTTCACCAATGGAGGCCATGAGAACAACAGTAAATTGAGATTGTGGATGGTTTCGTCAACTGCTGCCTTGTGGAGCTTCTTAGGCAGCCAGTAATCTCTCAAATGCCATCTGCAGAGGCTGTGATGGTTTCAGACTGGCCCAGCGCTTCCTCACTGACTTTCCACTGCGGGAGAGGATGGGGTTTCATCTCCAGTAAGCTGCACCATCAAAGAACAACACTGAACCACCAAGAGTCAGGGAGGACTTGCTGTCACTGGTTTCCTCTCATCACAGGTCTGACCATGCTGAACTGATTAAACAGCCCAAGTAACCTGTACATTCGCCACCTTATGTCTGCGGACAGTCTACTCAGTAACTGAGAGGACCAACCCAAACTACTGTGGCTTTCGATCACTCAGAGTTGTTCTGACCCATGCTGTTCTGCAGATGTTTTGCCTTCTACACAGCAAAACACAAGAGTAAAAATAACAAGTTAGATTCCTTCAGCCATGTTCAGCATAAAAACTTCATCTCAAATTGTATGAAATTTCCTCCAATGTCTTAGGCCACTGAAAAACATGAATGAGCATGCAACAGCTATTTAAATCCGCTATTTTCTGACAAATAGCATTTGATAATTCTCAATCATTAGGATCTCAAGCAGCATATGAACCTGTTCTTATAAAAAAATGCATAGGTAGGCTTACCAGGAAGGGTAATTTTACTGACTGCTAAATAAGATTACACTGTCATTTAGGTGAAGACTTAACACTATTGAGCAAGTGGTGTAAAACAGGCGTTTACAGAAAGCTGAGGAAGAGGAAACGCAGGCCAAATTAAACAGTCTGCTATTCACATGCTTTCTGAACAAGTTGTCCATCACACACTATTCACTTAGCCAACAAGGGGAAAAGGAAACCTTACCTGTGCACATTTTCCATGGCTGCTACTTCCGCCAGAGCAGCTAAGCTAAAAAATGCAGACACCGCTGGCATATCTGATGTAATACTATGATTTTCTTCCGTCTCTGCATTTCTGGAGCATTCACTGTTGTAATCTGTTTCTGCACTTGATGTTTTTTGAAGAGTACTTTGTGGCAGCTCTTTTGGCTTCTCCTCTGCAAAGAAAGTAAGTTAAGTTTGCAGATATTAAATCCACAGCAGCCTACTGATATACTGACTAGTCTGATGTTAACAGAATCTTTACCTTTAGGACTTGGATTCTGCAAGTGTAATCTGATTCATGCTGCAACCTCTTCTGACTCAAGCTATTGGCAGAAGCACAGTACTAAGGTTTATGAAGCAATTTACTCATTTTGCATTCAACTGAATTTGATCTTTTAGGTCAGGTGAGAAAGCTTTTGTGTATGCAGTAGTCCTGAAAGATCACCTTAACTGCAGAGAACTCTGACAAGGACTCTGGCATTGACTGTCATAGTACAGAATTCACTTTTACAACCTATAACTAGGTGCAGTGTAATTTCTTTGCTGAATTGGAAACAAGTTATGAAAGGTAACCATTCTCCATTTCTCTCTACATCACTTCTCAGAGTGAAATATCCAAGGAGAGAAGACACATCTGGTCATTCAAACTAAAGAAGTTGGTCATTATGGACTCGCTGATTTCCCAGTTGATTGATACCTGTATTTTAAAAAATGACCTTTATAAGCAGGTATGAAAACAAGCTAACTGAAAAACACTTTTCCTGATAGGTTGCTCATACCCTTAAACCTTCTCCAACCATTCAGTTTTAATAAAATTTAAACCCCAGTTTCCTTACCCAGTGTCCCTCCTGCTGGTGACACTCGACCATCTGCTGTTCGGACGAGATGTGTGATCTTAGTTTTCCTTGCTTTTCTTTTCTGGCTGCCAACTAAAGGCTCATGCATCATTGCTGGCTCTGGAGTGTTTAGGGCAGATATAGAAATTTTATTCTTCCAGGCAGACTCACTGGAATTTCTGTCTTCTAGTAGTATGGCTGGAAAAGGACAAAAATGCAATTTTACATACAGAATAATTCAGCTACCAGGTATGCTCGTTTACCATTTTGCATATTTCTTCATAAAACCTTTCCTCACAGGTACCCAGAGCACAACTCATGGCAAGATGTGATCTGAAAGCCACAGGTGTTTGCAGGGGAGCAGTAGCATCTGCTCTTTAAGATATCCTGGAAAGTAGAAACCTGCGAGACGGGCAGTAGCACTTCAGTGGGAGCAGGGTATCAGTCTGTATAAAACACTCTGCAACAGAAGATGCCAGCAAGTAGCTAAGAGACAAAATGTATTTAAGGAACAGTAAGAATCCTCATGGAAGCTTATCTTAGCTCACAGATGGACTCACGAGCAGAATTCAGGAATTCCTGACTAACCCCCAGTCTTACCTCTGTAGTCACTCTACCTCAGCTCCTCTAAGCAAAGGTAAATACTGCCTTTTTACAAAACAACAAACCTTAAAAACACCCCGAAGAGGCAGCAAGTACAAAAGCAGAGCTAGATCACAGTTGAAGACAAGAATGCTAAAAAAAGAAGTAAGCATGGGATAAAATACTGTGAAAGAAATACTGCCCACATAAAGTCAGAGAGTGAGAAGGGTACACTTTAAATCTTTCTCAGTAGTTCCAGTGTTGGCATTTCGAAGAAGCCTTTTGACCTGAACTGGAAAATGATCCCAAATTTTCACTTGACTACAGTTACTTTAATTTTGTTCACAAAGAAATTGGTCAGGCAGCAATCGCAAAACATATTTATTTAAGCTTCCAAAGCCTAAGATCAGTGTGCAGTAGTCAATTGTTCTCAATTTGCATTGATTTAATAAGCCATACTGCTGATCCCATGGGGTATCACTAGTCCACAGAGTAAATATGTGACATCATTTTTCCTCCTGTGATAAAAGCATTATGAAGCCTACCCCATGTGCAATCAGTGTCAGCTAGGGTTAGAAAGAAGTTACAGGTAGCAAATGAAATGCCCAATTAATTTTTTACAGATGCCTGTCTAACCTGTTTTGAAACTGGGAACACACCTGGCATCTGCACCAAGTCCTTGAGGTATTTCTTCCCCAGTGTACTGCCATCCTGAATGATTAAACATCTTTTTCCTAATGCCTGCCTGCACCTCCTCTCCCCAGCTGCATTTTCCACTTGTTATTTTCTTTACTACCTGTCAGGTTATAGCTCATCTCTTTGCAACAGTCCTTTATACATTTTTCACAGCTGTTACTGTGTGTCCAGTTAGCTTTCTCTTCCCCCAAGTTTCTTTTAATCTTTCTTCCCATTTTAAAGACACATTTGTTCACTTTTTGGGTGGTTGGACCAGCAAAAATTACACACACAAAACTGAGGCCAGAGTGCAAACAGCTGCTCTTTCAAAAGGGCTAAGCACTGAAGAAGACCAATTTCCTGCACTGGCTGTGTCATGCAGAAGCACCTAACCCCACAAACTGTGCACAGCAGCCAGGCAGTCTGCATGGCCTTTGCCCTCTTTCATTTTAGTGTGTATTTCTGTTTATTGTTTGTTTTGTAGATTTAATGAGCTTCCGATTCAAAGATACAGCTAATAAAACCTTTATCTTTTGTGAGCTTCTTTAACTGTTCATTGTGTGAGGATTTGGACTAGATGAAGAGAATAGCTGCAGCACATTTTATCTTGTTAGTGGTTGCCCTTTGCTCTTTTGTTTTAATGGGAAGGGACCTTTTAATGTTTTATGGCATAAGAACACAATCAGGTCGAGTACATACGTGTAAAAACATTTGGAAACATTCCAAACCGTAATTTGTTTACGACCTTAATTCACCCTCCTATGTTCTCTAGTAAAACATTTTTGAACTTGTGCACGCTCTTTATTTTGGAAAAAAGCACACAGCTTCAAGTAGCGCTTCTCAGCTATACCACTAACCTTTGCAGAGCAGAGCTATGCTGTAAAACTTACTTTTTGTAAAGAGAGCAAGAGAAAGCACAGAAAAAGATCCACAGTCCAATTAAGCAGAAGCACCAATGACTGCAAATACGACTTTCGAGTAACTCAATTGGACTAATAGTGAGATGTTCAGATAAGCTTCCTACATTGAGATGAAAATCTTAATTGGAATGTATAATTAAATAGGCAGCTTTCTCTCTAGATTTCTTATTTGGGAATTCAAAATTGTTGATTATGTATTAATGTAATGGTCTGGTTGTAGTCCAAGACTATTTGTTAATTCTGATTTGCTCTAATTAGTACTTTGACAGTGCTGTCTAATTCTAGCTTGAATGAGTTTTATTGGTTTTAATCTTAGTACTACAACTCACTTTGTTTTTTTTGCATTTAATAAAAAAATTAAGATTTTTTCAAACAATAAACAACATATGATAAAAAGCAACAAGATTTGGTATGTGTTTAATTAGATGTGTTGTACGTCAGGTCACTAGAAATCAACTTTATTGATCACAGCCGAGAGCTCCCTTTTACATTTTTCCTTTTCATACTGCATGTGTTAAAAAAAAATAAAGAGCAGAAAAAAACCCTGAAAGCCAAAATAAAAAGAGACAATATTAAAGACATAAGGAGTATACGATGTTGGTGTGTTTGACTAAGAAACAGCAGAAGGTGGCTCTACAAACTCAGATGCAGCAAGTATATTCCCTCTCCAGGTTTTTAAGTTTTTCCAATCTTTGAAATGAGACTTGAGTCCTTTTCTTCTCTAGCTCTAAAATAAGCTTATCATCACCTCATCATAACATTGCTACCATACAGTTTTGAAGAAGGAAGGATTAAAGGTGAACAATGAGTAGTTTTTCTGTGTGTCAGTACAGGGTGAATGTGGAAGGGAAGAGCATCTTTATTCCTCGCTAGCAGGAGTAGTGGACATTGGTTTAAGAAATCATTTCACTGACTTCTTCATAAAGTATTATTCAAGCAGACATAACACCTAATTTGGAGGAAATCACACAAGGGCTTCACTCACAAGACCCTTTGCACTGACCTCCAGGAGAGAGAGGAGTCCATGCTTCAACAACTGTAAAGCTAAACCAGGTGATAATAGGGGTCCTCCTGTACTTTCTTCAAGAGAAACAGCATTCCACTGCTTCAGCTGACAAAGGTATAACCATACAGATGCTCCAAATCAGGACTTAGCTTTGTTCTGCAGAAAGGATAGGGCTAAACAGGTTTAATTCCCTGTATTTTGGTTTAGTAATGCCTTTTAATCCATCTGACATTCATTCTGCTTCCACACCATCCTGTGTTCAAGAGCTGTCCCATGAGGAGCTCAGTTAATTTTCAGGAACATGCTGCCTACAAAGAAATGAGATTCTGCAGCTACTTGTGCAGTCCTGCCAACAGGTATCTGCATGCTCAGCTCTTCACATGACACTGGCACGTGCAGAACTACAGGCTTATTTTTGCAAGCAGAGTTGAGAACGTGACATGAAGATGTGGGCCTTCTGCCATGCTTACACCACAGTGGCAAGAACAACTCTTGAGAGTCTTCTGACTACTTCTCTGTACCTAGAGGTCTACACCAGATGGTTTCCTGAGCTAGATTTGTTAAGGGTTTGCATGGACAATTTACTCTTTTCTGCAGGCATGCAGAGTACATGTAGCCTTATTTCCCCCTATATCTGTGAATAAGAAAAATTAAGTCAATTGAACTGACCTGGCACTCCACAACAGAGGACAAGTTTTTCAGACTGAACCTCAGCAAAACACAGATTTAAAAGAATTTCTTTAGTGATGCCTCTCTGTTATGAGAGAGAGCTGCAGAAGTTTAACCATGTCTAGTGCAGAATGAAGGCTCTGTGGGTCTAAGCACGCTGGTATCAAGAAGGAAAGGTGGGCTGTAATGCTTCAGTGGTCTTTACGAAGTCAAAAAGGAAAAATCTAGCAAGGTAGAGCATAGCTTCAAGTCACCAGTGTCTAGGGAACCACTTCACCAAGGAAGTGATGCCAAGCACACTCTGGCCGATGTGCCAGCAGAAATACCAGCTCTTTGATAACAGGACACTGCTACAATACTGCTTGTGGGGTCAGGCAGCACACGGACCTGCAGGAAGGGCTGGGGACTAACAAGCAGAGGCAAAGCGGCAGATGGTCAAACCAGGTGTACAAGACAGCTGCCTGGGTGGGAAGCTTTGCTGTGTGAGCAGCTCTGCTGTGTGAGCCTATGCTGACCCAGCCCTCCCCCAGCTGGAATGGATGCCCAAGGCACAGAGCTACTGGCTGCCTCTGGGCTGCAGGCCCCACACAACAGGGCCCTGATGGGAAAGCTGCTGGAGGATCAGTATAAGGCACAGGTCTGCTTCACACATTAACTAGCGCTGAGACTGGTGTATATATTCATCTTCTCCCCTTCTGGTGTCAAGGTCAATGTTGCAGCTGGTTGTTACAAAAACCATGCACGAGCCCTCAGCACAGCTCACTAAGAGTATATGCAAAGAGGCAATTGATGTTTTTAAGTACTGCTTCCCATCAGAAAGTCTTGACAGAGTGGCAGAAAAATAAAAACTCTCAGCTGTGTGGTGTTCAACTTTCCGAACAGGCACGGGTCCAGCTGTGCTTCTGTCAGCCTTCCTAAGGACGGGATGCATCTCTTAACATGACTGTGTACTCTCTGCTAGGAGGAGCAAGGGTGCAGCATGTGCACTGCTGTTTTACTGGACTGTATCTAGCTCTATAAACACCTGCAAACTCATAATATGGTGACTTGCACTGGTGCTGCTGTGTACGATGTGGTCAGATGGAGTCAAAATTCACTCAGATTTTCATATCAGAGACACAGACAACATGATCCAATCACATCAAAATATGCCTTTACTGCACTTACTTTTCTTTGTTCATAACACAGATGCACAAAGGCACACATACTTTTCAAGACGACAAAACACGAAGCCAGCATGACCTTCCTAGTGTCTCCTCTTCATCTATAGGAATATTCAAGCTCCTTCTTCCAGTAAAATTACCTTCATAAAAAACCGAAATCACATATCCTACAGATTCGCGATTCACCATGAGTACAGACTAACTACAAAAAGGAGTTGAAATTTTCATTTAGTGTTCGATTCACTAAATCCTTGAAAAAACACTTGAATTGAAATGAAGATTCCAGGATTCCCAGCTTGAATGCTGCAGAAGATGGCACAGTGTAGTTCAACATTTTAGGGCCCTGTTGCCTAGGAACTTGTGAGAGGGTGAAGTTACGTGGGCAGCACACGACGGCAAGGCTGCTCAGGGCCTGCCAAGGCTGTGCCCACACTGCACTTTGATCAACGCTTCCCTTTCAGTATCCCTATATGGCACACATAAAAGTCAGCAAGACCACAGATTTTTTTCCCCCCTTGTAACTCAAGGGAAAATGCAGTTCCTCAGATATATATATATATATATATATATATATATATATACTATATATATATATATACACACACACACGCACATATGCACTGCCTTTCCTCTGATGATTTACATATGGGCTGTGTGAGGCTCCTAAGTTTCTCATGCCTTTGCTTTAGTCTTGAGAGACACTTTGCAAATGCACAGACACATCTTTAATGTTTAGACAACGATGACATTATTGACATGCTTAACTTCCAAGGACATGTCTCTGCATTGTGCTGGAACAAGACCAGTGTACTCAACACTTGCCAGGTTTGAATCTTTGATCATAGTGCACACTTCACTTTGTATCAAAACAAGCTGATTTCTTTTAAACAAATGCAGGGTTTGACATTTTGTTTAGCCACATTTTTATCTGCAGGTTTTAAGGTATTTATATTTTTCAGTCTTTACTTTATCATGTATTAAACACTTCCTGTTTCTTTTTCCACAGGAGAATTTGAACAGCCATTTTTCTTAATAATTTGTCTACATGAATATTAATAATTCAGGAAAAAAATCTGAATGACACCCAATAAAAGCTCTGTTAATGTATGATGCCTTCTTTACACAGGCATTGGAGCAAGATAGCCAATTCTCATAAGCAACTCCCACAACACGTCTGTTGTACAAATACAACAAAACAGAGCAAGTAATTTCAAAATACTTGCATCACTGAATGCAGCAGAGCTGGCAGAGCCTATGTGGGAAAACAGTGCATGTGCATCACAGGTGACAGAAAATATAGCATCAGGAAAGGAGAGGAAATTACATGGCTGAGTCTTAGGGAAATATATTAAGTATAAAGGTACCTGGGGTAACTAGAGATGGGAACAGCGGTTTTATTATCTTAGAGACAAACATGGATGGGGAAAAAGAAGACAAAATTAATGGAGCTAAGAAAGCAGAACCAGAGAGGTTCTTCTACACAAGGACAATGTGGGAGAGAACTCCCCCTGTGGAACAGCTAAGGAACAGCCCGGGCATGACTTGCATAGTGTGGGCAACACGACTACAAAAGAAAAAAAAACATGGAAAAGAGGGCCCAGGGAAGCAGGCTAAGCTATAATCTTGTACACTTGAAAATGCCCCTCAGAGTTCTGAACGTGTAGGTGTGCAAGATCACAATACTGTAACAAGAGAAAGACTTGGAAGAGCTACCAGCAGGATAGCAGGCAAAGCAAGTCTAGAACATAACTTAAAAGAGTGTGGAAGGAATCTTCGGTTTGAGGCAAACAGAAAGCTGGTTAAGATTTCTAGAGAGGCAGGGTTGGAGGTTAGTATTTTTGAGATCTGGTGCAAAAAAAAGCACTTACATCCTGACCAAGTTCTTACACCCTGACCAGGTGTAGTCTGCAAAGTTCTAAACAGCGGGAAATCACAGGGATAGGAGATAGGGACACAGATAAATGCTCTGGCAAAGGGATAAATAATACGGTCACTGATACAGAAGGGATGCAGATAAGAGCAACCAAGGGACTAAAGAGCCATGGTCTGTGGAAGATAGAGAGTTCAGGGCCAATTGCAGAAATGCCCCTGCTTTGCCAGCTCTGCTGCATGGTGTCTGGAGCAGGGAAATTGTAATTAAACGGAGATGCCCAGTAAAAACAAAACAGCATCGTACTGGAATAAGGTAATATGACCAACTGGAGCCAGGAGGTAATGGAGTCATAGCAGGGAAATAAGGGACAATCAAAGACTAGAGAGCTGAGGTGTCTCTGTCTAGAAGAATTTCTCCAAGACTGAACTGAGAAAGAAGGTAGCCCAAAACCTCAACTAACTAATGCACCAGTACCTGTCTGGAACATTAAGCTTCTTTCTGTGCTTAACTTTTCTGACAATTTTGTGGAATAAGTTCTTCTTCTGAGACTGGAATGAACCTACAGACAACATTAATACATACTTTTCATTAGCAGTTTCAAAGAGAGTACAATAGTTGTAGTATGTACTATACAACCTCCTCTTCCACTAATACAAGTTGCCATTTCATGGGGAAGCACAAAACCTGATCTTCTGTCAGAAAGGACCCTGGAGGCTAACAGTAAATAGGTCAACACATCATACTCGGACCTGAGAATATAACTTCTGACTCCGTGAGAAGCTTCCACACTCCCTGACTGAACAGTTTAGGCACAGTCACCACGCAGGAATTGACAGGATGGCTGGCTGGGCTACACCTGTTTCATGGGGACAGCAAGTCATGGAGACTTTAAACAAATGCTACTTGTGAACATTCAATCCAGAGAAAATTCATGACTGAAAAAACTAACTTGAAACTCTTTTTGTTAGGCAATGGACCCTGATTTCCTATAGAAAGCTGAAAACAACTTTTTATGTTACTTTACTTCTTATTGTTATACAGCCATCTGCAAGTGTAAAGTAAATCCTTTTCTCCTGCTCATCTCTCTCTACTGGAAATATTCTACATGGCTCTTCCTCTCCCTAGCCGTTCAGAATTGCCATAGGATTTAATTCCTGGCTTGTCCATTATGCTCACTGAGGGTGGCAGGGATTTCCTCCTGGGAATACTTGCAACGGCCAACGGCAGCTGCTCGGGGAAGCAGCAGGCAGGAAAATGAACTGTAACTGCAGTTCCTCCACATTTCTGGGCATATGCCTTCTCTGCTCTCACCAAGTTCCCTATCTTAAAGGACCTAATCAAACAGAGAACACTTCGACAAGATCCTGAGAAAATCAGGACAAACAGTCTGTGCATTTCTGCCTCTCTCAGGCGCTGTATTTTTAGGTCATGATCTCTGGAACATTGCTGCATGCGATCCCCAGGCATCCAAATGCTTTGAACTGAGCCAAAAAAGCCCCAGAGCGAAGACCGAGAGGAATGCCACAAAGCAGCATCCATTTTAAGCTGATGCTTTATTTCTAGCCCTAGAGGCCACAGACAAAAAAAAAAAGAAAAAAATCGTAGACAATCTCTTTCCCAAATAAAAGCACACTATGCATTCCTCTTTGCCTTCCCCAAATGAAAGCTTTAGTGCAGTGCTTGGTGTACAAGTGAGCATTTCTTCACAGTACAAGGCAGAAATAATGACTATGCCTGTTGCTCACTTTTGCATACAAGCAGATTAGTGAGTCACTGCAGACAGCTGACTTCTGTGGGGTGGGATGTTTTGGCACATATGCCATTGGAAAGAAGGAAAAAAAAACAGTCACAGCTCCAGCAAATGTCGGAGCAGGCCATCTGCACAGATTCAGTATAGCTGTATTTTTCAGCCATTTGGTGACATTATTTTTGTATATGCACACTCCCAATTTAAAATGCTTGAGGTGGATTTTGTCAAAGCCTTTTGGCTTGTTCAGTTCTGCTCCTACTGCAGAAAGACCCCCATTGATTTCAGTGGGAGCAGAATTTGGACAATTTGGAAAGCTCTGGAGAAAAAATTGCTACTCAAATTTTTCTTTATACATGTGGACCTGAAACAGTTTTCACATTACAGGGTTCTTCAGGTGTTTTTATACTAAAGAACTGGCTGAAGTGAGGACTGGACATGACAAGCACAGCAGAAGTAGCTGGTGAGCACTGACCCAATGATTTTCCACTCAGGCGCAGGAAAACATCCTGATAGTCATGCCTGTGTGGTTAGGTAGCAGATCAAGCCTGTTGTAGGTATAGGTTAATGACATCTGACAGTAAATCAATCCGGTACCATTTACTCCAAAATAAAAACTTATTAAAGCATACAGCTACAGTTGGGGGTGAGGTGCTGGGAAACACCCCAAACCCAACAAACAAAAGCATTTTTCCCTTTTTATTCACCTAACATTCTGGGGAAGGTCTAGTGTGCAGCACTCCAATATATTTTCTAAATTTTAAATTTAGTAGACACTGATCTGTAAACTGCAAAATTTAAGTACTTATCTGTGAACTGAGTGAGAATGCCTGGGAAGTTTATGATCTTGCATGTGCTCATTCAGAAAAAGCAGGGAATGATTTCAAAGTGTGTTTACTAAACCAACCCCTATTGATTATTATCTGTTGTTTGGAAATATCCGGAGTCCTCAACAACTTGTAGGCACTATTTGTGCTGGACACCTCTTCCAATTGCCTTACAGACAGAGAAACCCAAGGAAAAGCCGAGCAGTAGAAACAACTCCATATAACACAGTAATGCAGAGCACAGCAGAGCAAAGTCAAGGTCTCCCACATCCCAACACAGTCACACCACACCCATAAAACTATATTGACCCTTCACATTTCATGTTCATCACACTGCAAGAATTAGATGTTAATTTTGTTTAATTCTAATGGTGTAAAAAACCATGACAATTCAAAAAACCCAGAACCATTCCAAACCAAGCTCTATTATTTTGCACAATATATCAGTTTCATTTCCTGCAATACTTGCAGGACCTTGGCACACAGACCTTTATGTACTACATCTTTGGAGGTCAGTATTCTCTAACAGTCTTTGGACTCATCACATTTCACAGGCAAGCCAATAGGACAACAAGGCTGAATAGCCTGTCAGTACATCACAAATTAAATTGAGGATTCAGCTTAATAAACCTTTGGCTCAGCTGGAACAGTTTCCTTACTAAGCTAGTAAGCTTGCTTGTCTGCACTTTGGGCCAGGTCGTTTCAAATCCACAACCTGCATCCCAATTTCACACATCCTAACAAAATAAACCACACTTAAATTGACCTACCGTCATGAAATATTTATTTTTTAGCAATCTTTCTTTTCCAAAAGAAAAGCAGTTTGTTAGAAAGTTTTTCAACTACCTCTTGAAAGCCCACCTCTGCTCTCCAGGGAGTTGGAATGACTGACACAAGCTGTCAGCTTGCCCAGCTAATGTGAGTGAATTCAACATTCATTGAAATCAGGAGCAGATATCACCAGCTCCATCTGGATTTAGTTCAGAGCTACAGTTAGATGTTCACTACAGAAAAGCAGTGTCACTATCAGATATTCCTGCCCTGGGGCTGCTTGTTGCAACCCCACAGCTCAGTTGGTGGAAAAGTTCATGTGACTGTTTACCATCTGCTTCAGTGCAAAGTCAGCTGGCTTAATTCAAAGAGCCCTTATTGTCAGCCAGAGGCAAATGCTCCATGGTTGTCTCTGCAGGGCTGTGCCAAAACTACTCATATCAGGCTTGTAACCTCCCTGCAGTTATGTTTCTGACCTTCCCTTGAGACATGGCTGTATATATTCCAAAGCTTTTTAAGTGATTCTGATAAAAATAAAAATTAAATTCTAATGTATGAGCCTAATCAAAAGCACAATGCAGTTCTGGGCTACTTGACTTGAGGCAGCATTCTAGTGTGCCATTTCTTAACAACACAGGGCCTGCAGAGTTTTTAAAAAGACAGACACCTGAACAGGTAAATACTGTGGCAAGAAATCCAATGAGCTGCTGTTACACCTTCAACTGCCAGATCATGCTATATGAGGAGATCTTGTTCCCAGCAGATGTTGCTTAATTAACCAGTGTGTTATCATAGTGTAAAGCAATTCATTCATGCTCATTTAAGAAGTTCTGTCAAATACACACCATAAAAAAAAAATTAAAGGCAGTTGAAGTCAGAATGGTATTAGCAGAAGTCTAATTTTGCAAAGTGGCTGTTCCACATCTAATTATATAAATACAAAAATCAATACCAAAATTGGCATGCACTAGAGAAGAACAGCTGCTCAATCCTGCACACTGTAATGTGATTATTTGTGAAACATTCAAAAGGCATAGATCTAATCCAGGGTCACCTGTCTAAAGCAGCCGTATTAGATCTGAAAACCTGTCAGTCAGTGGAACTACCACAGTAGCTGAAAAGCAAACGAGCTTCACACTGTGAACTGTGCCTAATGAGGATCCTTCTGAGCCTCCTTTTGTCTTGTGGAATTACTGGTACATCGCTCCATTTTGTGATGCTTGTATGCTGTACGTATGCATCAGTATTTCTGATGCAGTCTAAAAGTAGCTTTCCCTACCACACTGTCACGTCTCTACCATCTCTGTGTCACAGGTTGTCTGTATATGAAACAGCTAAATGTGTCAAGAGTTTCTCCCCTCCGTGAGCCTCAAGAGTGGAGCTGGGTATGGAATCATTTTTTGTGTCCTCTAGCCTTTTTTATCACGTCAGGACATTGTACTCCAAACTTATGACGGAGTTAAAATCTTAATAAAAAAAAATTCCAAATGTTTCATTCAGACATCTCTGGTATCTTACGTTTTAATTCATAGAGCCTAAAATTACAGTGAAATGCAAACTGGCATAAAACTACATTTTGAAAAATGTCAAAATATAACCTTGGATCATCTGCCTTTTTTTCTCCGTTTTCTGTTGGGAAAACTCGTCAAATTCACTTACCTCACAAATATTCATGTTTTTGATAAACTTTCTTGCTGTGAGGAATAAATTTCATGTACAAACTCTAACCAGTTCTGCTTTTCATGAAAATCAGGAGTCAAGAGTACAGTCTGAAAACTAACCCAGGTGAGAACCAACTAACTTCAGTGCTTGGCAATTTCTTCTTTGACTTCACACTTTTCACATGTAACAGTGAAGTAAGGATGTATAAATTCCTGAGCTTGTCATAGCACTGTTGTTGCTTAAGAATGTATTGCACATGGCAATTTACCTTTGTTGGATTTTGGTAGTTCACATGAGCCGCTTCCCATCTTTCGCTTTTTCCTCGGAACAGCTGAATTTTTCCTGTCAAAGGTAATAGGACTGTATTGAGGGAGGCTGTTGAATTTCTTTGCAAATTCTTCTTCCAATTTTGCTAAGCTAAATGGGAAACAAAACCAATCAAATTAAATGTAACTCTGTTTCTGGACAAAAAAAATATATTGTTTAAAAGCATGTGTGAGTATATACACACCTGTCTACATAGAGAGAGGGGGGAAAACAGATAAGCACACACACACTGTTTATGTTTATTAAACCAGTATATATTAATCCAGCTTTGGAATGAGAATGTACACTTCAGCTTCTGCATTTGTAGCTCAGTACAAATTGATTACCTTAGCTGCATAGGTTAAAATTAGAAAAAAAAAAAATCAATGTCATACTGGTGACATTTAGCTCTGTTTGCTGCACAGATTTGTACAAGAGATTTGTCTGTTCTGTGAGGAGAATGAACAAAGACAGTAAAACCTATAAATAAACCAATAAAATAATTTCACATTAGCATTCTTACACCAGAATGAAAACACTTCAAACTGGAAGAAAAATGTCAAACTAATCAGTCTTCTGTGAATACTCTGAAACATGATGTTTTGGGGTGGGAATTAGTTTTGTATTTATTCTGGGTGATTATATTTTCTGCCCTCATATTTTATTTGCTGTGAGATGAAAAACGCAGCTAGCTCATGCTTCCATGAAACCCAACATGCCTCATACTTCAGCCCAACCTGAATGACTGTCACTAGCCTGCCTACAACTCAAGAAATCCACAGACATGGTAGTACTGTTTCTAATAACCAGATGAAAACAAAGCACTCGAGCAGGATGACTATGCTGGCTTGCATAAGCACTCTGTTCCAGCCAATTTTTGCAGCCAGGCAGGAGTATGAATTGTGTTTTAGTACAGGGTGGTGTGCACAGCTGGGCAGGCTATAAATAGCACTGCCAATGACAGGGGAACAATGACATTTTCTAATTGTTTTTAATTCTCTTTGTTATGAAAAATCTCAACTAGAAAAAGGTCTGAATGATTGTTGGAGGGATAGCCCTTACACACTTAAAGTGTCACAAGAAACATGGTGCTTCTCTCTGTTCTCTGAAGCAGCACTTCAAACAAATTGCATTCTGAAAGCTTTGGTACACAGAGTGATACTTCATTTTATCTCTGTAATCATTACTTCTTTCAGCAAGCAAACTTCCATCTTAAAATACAGCCTTGGCTCTTGGCAGACTCTGTGCATGGTGAGGTTTCTGTTTGTGTGTGTACATGCATGTTTTGCTTTGGTTTTAAATCACAAAGGTATCTGACATTAGTGGTGCTTGCTACTGCTACCTTTCTCTTCCACGTGGATTTTCCCTGACAACCTCAAAACCAGCTGATTTTCTGCTCTGACAAGTGTCATGCAATTCCATCCTCTGCCTCAGTTCCTGCCCCAAGGGCAGGTGAGGGGCTGCAGCTCTAATTGGGAAGGCCCAACTTCACCTGACAGCAGATGAGCTGCCATCCTGGTTTGTAATTCATAGCTTGTGCGATGTGGAGACAGTGGGGAGTGCAGCTATCTCTATGTCAGTGATTAATTATTCAAAAAAAATAAAAATCATTCACGTTGTCATGAATTTTCAGAGCATCTCACAAGGCTGGTTAGACACATGTAGCTGAGCTGAGGTCTTCACATCGTATAGCCTAGCCCTGCCAGGGGATACATGCAGGTACAGCACTGCTTGGCAAAGGAGTGGGCTGCACATGGAGGAAGCACACCTGACCCTGACCATCAGGGAAATGTAGGCAACTGCTGACAGAGAAGGTGAGAGGACATGGGGAGAATGACATAGTTCTGAAGGGCTTAGGACCCTTTCACCTACACACACAAAACGAGGCTGAAATGTGATGCTGAAGGGAGCAGAAAGAGTTAAGTGGAGCAGGTAGAGGTAAAACCAGCTCTTCAAGTAGCCAGAAGATCAGGTAATGCAATGAACAGGGATAATGGATACCTTCTCCAGCACTTATGCTTTACAAATTCCCCATTCTGCTTTTACAGAGTTCACTAAATAATATTCATTATTTATTCATACAACTGAATAAAGATGAAAGATTGGCAAATATGTATTTCCCCATCCAGCCAGCTAATGAGGGAAGAACAGTGCTTGTTGAATGAATTAATTATTTAGACAATTTTCCTAGCTACTTTGAATAAATAATTTACAACTACTTTTTTTTTTTTTGCTATAAGATGCAATCAGTTTTCACACCATTATGTGTGAAAAGTTTTCAATCGTTCAATTTAAACTTAAAAAACATTTACAAAACTAATTCAAAGCACTAAAGAGGTAAGATGTTCCATTAATTTTTCTTGACTATTCCAAGTAAACAAGACTTGGAGATTTTCATCGATTTAATATCTTTGCTGAAAGTGAGCTGCAGCTAAATTTCACATGGACTAGGTTATAAAAAAGGCTACTTCAAACCCGCAAAAAGAAACATAAAATTTTAAGCAAGAAGTATGGAAATCTACTCCTTTTTAATTAATTTTCTCATCTTCAAGAATTTGCAAGCAGGTATGAATAGCTACACAGATTTTAACTACTGTACCTGAGGTTAAATAAGTCTGCAATACTCTGACAAAAATCATTACTCGTATACTAGAAAAGGAATTCTGTGCAGCCTTGCTAAATTTTAATGCATCTATACTAATTAATTATTTTTAAGATATATTTAACTTCTTCATAGTGTACATAAACAGTTTAAATATCTTTTCTCTAGAGTGGAAAAATGACATATTTATCATAATTATTTGCCAATGTAAGAACATTGTTTACTATTCCTCTGTAAGCAATCCCTCGAAGCAGGCAAAGAGATCTATTTTTTCTAGTCTAATTTCATTTATGACTAAACACCTACACAGAACTTTAAATACTGCTTGCAAAATGCTTTGAAAACATAAGCAATCCTCTTCACCACTTTTTTGAGCAGATAAATATACAGGTAAAAGAACTGAGGAAAATAACATCATTCACATTTATTTACAGTGGTGTAAATCAGGAAAGATCTCAAAGGAATTACTTTGCTATATTAAAAAAAAAAACAGGTATCTAAAGCATGACTCAGTCCAACAGGGTTTATAATTTTCAGGAATGCTGTCTAATTGTGATTATTTGGGTGTTGGATGCAGTTCACTTGGCTGCAGTGAGGAGGACTCTTAAATTACTAGGCTGACCTAAATAAAACTTTGAACAGTGTTAAACCAAGACTTACCCAAAAACAAACTCTTCCTTTGGCTTAGTCTTTTTCAGCTTTTTGTTCCCACTTGTCCCACTTGGGGAAAAGGCCCAGATTTCTTCATTCCAGCATCCTTCATGATCTGAGGAGTTGCCTTTTCCTGAGCTTCTTTTTCCTGTGACGAAGGCAGAAAATTGTTTCTCATCTTTAAAAAAAACGTGCCAAAGTAAAGTGGGCTCAGAAGAGACTTGTGCACCCATTCAGTACTACAACTTACGATGCTTGACCTTCTTGAAGGCAGTTACAAAACATTTTTTATTTTAAATTGTGCAGTGATGATATTGGCAAGTATTCAGCGTCCCCTGTCCCTATCCTTCTCCATCCTGCCTCTAAAGCCAGGATCTCTTGAGGTACAAAGGAAGATAAAGAGATGAGAAGAAGTAAAAAACTTCCCTAAATTACAAACATCTTTTTTCTTTTCTGACTGTTCTAACTGCATATATAAATCTACTAGTCAGAAAAAGACATCCAACTGAAAGCTTCCAGAAATTAGCTCAAATTTATCTTTCCAAAAGGTAAAGGGTTCTTGCTCACTGCCTACAACAAAACTAGCGACCAAAGCAAAATAAGAACACATTTGCTTCCTGTAGGGTTGAGAACTATGCTCACAACCACAGGAGTTGTTTATATAGAAACAAGGTAATTGTCCAGGTTACACAGATCACAAGCCCTGCATACATCTATCAGCAGGCTGACAAATTAATCAACAAAGCCTTCAGTAAAGAAGTTAAATCTCAGGTCATGGAAGACAAAAAGGGAGAGGTTAAGAGTTTGTAAGTAGGAACAGAGAGAGCAAGACTTCAAAAGACCTGCCCTGGATCATGGAGTCCAGTCCCTCCACCCGCCCCCAGCATCTCAGGTGACCAGACACAACACTCCCATCACACACTGCTAAAACTCCAGCTTAAACATGGACTTTCACTTTTCCTCCCACTCCAGGCAGGCTTTTGCAATTCATGCTGTAAAACACTCGAAGCCACCCACCTCTGTCCACATTAGCGCGCAGAGATGTGAGCATGCCCTCTGACACCAGAGTTTTATAAAGAGCACCTTTGCAAGATCTCTCTGACTTCCTGGAGCCACAGGTTTCTATCTTTTTAACACAGTCACTGTCCTCAGTTTTGACCTGTTCTGGTAAGCTTTGGGGTACCACCTCCTCTGTTGGCGTCAGTGGTTCCACTTTAATGTTATCAGAAGCCTCACACGGTACTTCCTTACTGGCTGCAATACTAAGGAAATCGGGAGGCTTTGATTCTTTGGTGGTCTCCATCGGTTTTTCCTTTGATGTTTTCTTCTCTTTCGATTTCACTTTTTTCTTTGGTGATTTTGTATCCAACACGCTTCCCTTCACACTGGAGACAGGGCGGTTTTTTTTGCGGGGAGTATCCGTGAGTCTCTCAGCACCCCAGTCCCCCTTTGCAACAGCTTCAATTGTGTACATCACACTTTCAATGTCCGACTCGGAGGACTGCCTCTTTTTACAAGATTTCTTGGGGGTGGATTTTTCATTTGTGTGCCGGTCCAACTTATTTTTTTTCTTTTTCTTCTTTATTTTTTCCGGCTTTAGCCCAAGGATATTCATGTCACCCAGGAAAAATTCTGGAGAACAGCACATGTGATCCTTTGTATTATCCTTTCTGTCAAAAGGACTGTTTTCCATTGCAAGACTAGTAAAATCTCTGCATTTTGCAGTTTCTGATTCCTCAGTTTTTGTTTCATCCCGATTTTGAATTTTGTCTATCTCTGATTGTTCTACTTTTCCTTTACAGGAGTCTTTTACTGTTGTTTTCTCCAGTTCTACTTCCATTTCCTCTGAAACTTCCCCTCCCAGATCTTCCAGTGCTTCCACTTTTGTTTTCCCAGGTTCTTTCACTTTTACTCCTTCTGAAGCAAGGCACATCTAAAACAAGTTAAAAACAAACCCCATGAAACAAAACATCATCTGTTAACATTACTTATATTAACAGGAGCATTAAACAGGGAATTCCCCTGGCATTTTAGTTCAGGAAAGCAAATTGCAAAAGGAAAGTACTGAAAAACATGCTGAAGGCCCTATTGACACTGATGCAATGTGATGATGGCTAAGTGCTAGAATAAGGCTGGTGGGTTCTACTGCTCTAACAGAAAAAGACTTCAACTGATCTCAGTGGCGTTTCTACAATCCTTTAAGAGTCTTTTACATAATCTGGAAACCCACTCTTAGACTGATTTTCAGAATCTGTTGTGCAACAGCACAACAGAGTTATCTCTGACTATTGCCACAGACAAGTTACTTGAGATCTCACATCCATTCCCCCTTCAGCTCTCAAATGTCCCTTATACAATTCCTTCCTCCATTTTCCAAGTGGCTCTGAGGGAGGGAGGGGAAAAAAGTTAATTGAATCTCAGTAATGGAGATTATTTTCTTTTATTTGAATGTGTGAAGTAATTTGGGAGAGTGTACAAAAGCCTTCCTTTCTTCTCATGTCACAGACTTATTTTGCAAAGAACTGCAAAGCAGCAGTGGTTGCCATGGTTATCTTCTCCTGGGTTTCCACTAATGGCAACCAAAATCCTCATACTGTCTGAGGAACACTGATATTCTAAAAAAGAGCTGTAAAAAGGTCCTCAAGCTGCCATGTTCCTGCAGTATTGACTTGGGAGATCCTCTCCGTTTTGGATCACTTGTAAGCTATGCTGACATCGCTACAGAGGGTAGTCCTTCCCAGCACCAACCAGTTTGCCCTTGGGAAGACAAGACTTCTTGTTACTCTCCCCTCTCAAAGCCCTCAAGCTGAATTCCCAGTGCTATTTTGGTTTTGAAGCAAATGTCAACTAGTCACCTGGAGCAAAACCAGATGGAAGAGGTTTTCTTTGAACCAAACATCAGAAGTTTCCCACAGATGAGCCCACAGGCCATGTGGTCAGCATGGATGTACCTCCCCCAGGATCACTGGGCTTTCTTTAGGTCAATTTTAGATTTTAGACTTCTTGCAAAGTAAAAAAAATCTCCTACACCAACCAATATATACGTGAGTATAACAGTGATAAAATGTTTTGCAGTAAGTTTCTGAAACTCTTGCTCCACAGGGTAGAAATTAATGATCTGGTTCAGCTCAAGCTGGGCTGAGCACTGCAAAACACCAGAGCTTGGGCAGCACACAGTGTTTATTAGGAAGCAGGTTAAATTACGCAAAGGAGAACCCCACAACTATGCTGATATAGGTTCTTGGTACCAAGGTGCTTCGTGACTTTTTTACTATGCTGCAATATAAGCACAGCTGGTGATTTCCAAAATCTAAAGATCAATCTTTAAAATGCAGCTTATTGGACTAATAATATTTTGTCAACTCAACATACACATTTGCTTCTTCTGCAGTAGCCAGTAGTATAGAGGTGTGGATGTGCCTACAAAAAGATGACTTCTGTTTTGTGAGCTGTAAATAAATCTGTAATTAAACTGTCTTTAAGTCTGGGAAAGCTTAAAAAAGAAGTTTAGAAATGAAAGAGATGCAAAATTTCAATAAGATGCCACTGGTTTGAACTGCTCCCAGAAGGAAGATCTGCTGAGAATATCATAGCAGAGTTTCTGTAGAAGTTATTGAGCTGTTAATTCCCCACTGGAAAAAAACAGTGGGCACAAAAAGCAAAAATAAATGAGAACAGTTTATGATCTTTAATAGGAATTTGTAATGGCAATACCCTAATTTGAGTAACAGAGTAATCCAGCTCTCTCTCAACTATCTGTGACCCTCAGCCAAACCAAATAGTCAAACCCCCTACTCTAAACCAAGAAACTGAATCAAATTCAATGGTGACTGGAAAGTCCCTTTGCCACCAGGAAGTTGTGGTATTGGTCAGCTGCAGCAGACTCTTAGAAACTCTCTCTACGTTGATGGCTAGTCTGGGAAAATCCTGACTTGTGGCAACTGAGCCATGATAACTTATGCTTCTATAAGCAGCAGTGTAATTATAACTGTAGCACTGTTCTGCCTTCCAGACTTCAGCAATCAACAGCATTAATTTCTCCATCCCACTGCACCTGCAGTAATTAGTCACCAGTGTTTCAGTATTACCTCTGCCAGCTGAAATAATGCTGATGTTCCACACTGTTTTGTTAAATCAGAAGGCCCTGAATGGGATGTACTTGAAGAAATCTATGGAGAAAAAAAAAACCACCACAAATAAAACATTCTTTTATCAGCACAATTCTTTTACGTTTGACACAGCTTTTGAATGGATTGCCCCCTCCCCTTCCCAAAATTAATTCATAAGATTATATACCAAAAAAGAAGTGCAGACCTGTGCATGCCGTTATAAATAAAACCCTGCTCCACCACTGCTCTGGTGGATAATACCACCATACTCTAAAAGGTATTTGCAGATTTGGGTTTCTTCTTGTCAGGACACCCTTTGAAGAGCAGGATGAACCGAAGCACGTGCTCTCTCACACATGAATAGACTCCAGCAGCTAAGCACCAAACTACACCAGCATGCAACCCAGCTGGTGGTGTTTCTGAAGGCTTAGTAGGTCATTTGATTGTAAAATCATTTCACTATCATAGGTTAAGAAGGCTACTCCTTTCAGACTATGGCATTGCCTGTTGCTGTCCTATAGGACTCATATGAAAGAGATCCTATGAAACCAAAAGCCTCTGGTACTGCTCAGAGTAAAAAGAGGCTGTCATGCAAGCAGGTAGCTTATTATCCTCCAGAATCTTTTTCTTGTATCAGGCTGTGATCCTCGTCAGTACTTTAGAGTGTTTTGTATCAGTTTTGAGCTGGGTGCAAAGAAATGATCTTTTTCTAATCAAATTAAAAGTATCAGTCTCAGGATTGGCCATGAGTATGAACAAAATATTCTATCTTTAAGGACATACTCCATCATCTCTGATCAGGCTTGCGGGTTTCTTATACTTGCTTCCTTAGAAAGTGTAAGAAAATGAAGTTATAAGGGACTGGAGAACTGTAGCATTTTCACCCTTTCAGCTCTCCCTATCCCTCACACTCAGCATTCATTGCTCTGAACCAACACGGGCCCACAAAGTCAACTTTGCAGAATTCAGCCCATCATTGCCATAAAGCAAATAAACAAAACCAAATGCCATCTCTACATCTCCTGGAAGCTGTAACTCTTCACAGCATCTCCCAAGCTCTGACAATTACAGTCCAAGTCTTCAAATGTTGCTTATAGCCAAATGTTATTAGTGCTCTGCAGCAGAATTGGCCTCCTTGCCTTGAGGAGGTGATGCTCAACCCCACCACTGACTCCCTTCACTCTCATGCCTCCACTCTGAAGCCTAAAGACAGAGCAAGCATTTGGGCACAGCAAGAGACTCTGCAGAGCTGATCAGCAACAGCCTCCTAGGCTGCAGAGTGGAAACTTAGAAATCCTCAGGATTTTTTAGGAAATAACTTAACCCACTTCTGCATTTTATTTTAATCACCATCTGTGAAATACTGAGAAATACCAAAAAGGAAGGCACAAAGAAGAGGGGAAAAAAAAGAAAATAAAATTGGTTAATCCACACAGTGGAAAGATGAAGGAGAAGCAGAACAGTGTGGTGTGCTGAAGAAGACAGGCTCCCACACACCATGCACTTGCCATGCCAGCAGCATGGAGACATCAGTCCAGTCCCCTCCAGTGCACAGCACCTGCAGTTTGGAGTTACAGTGGCACAGCACAGCTGTCTGCCAAATCAACTTGCAAACCTAAGACACCCTTGAGGTGATAAAGAACACAGTTTATTTGGGATGCTCCAAATCAGGTCCTGAACTGCTATCTGAAAACTTAAGCTGAATGTCTCAGATTTTATTTATCCAATTATAATCCAACATTAGAGATCCCCAAAACTGGGGGGAAAAAAAAGAAAAAAAAGAAGAAACAAATCAATAGCACTAATGTCCTACAAGAGCTAGAGACAAGGAGGATGTGCTTAGCACATCTGCCATGCTTTTCTCTGTTTGAATCAGAGCCTTTAACATTCATTTTGTGTATTAAATTAGGCTTGCAAGAATCCATCTGAGCAATCACTGAGAGATTACACAAACCTGTCCAACATACACACGTCATGCTGCCAGACTTAGCTTCACTTTTTCTGCCACCTGCAGTACAAACTGTGCACTCCTGCGGACAAGCACCTGTCCCTCCCCTAAATTAGGGCTTCACAGTCACATCGCAACTTCTCATGCTGATTTCCAAAAATCAGACTGCACTCAGCAAAAGCCTTACTCCAGAACAGCACTACTCATAGCCTGCTGCTGTCCTGTAAGGGGATACCTCAAAAACCTCTGGTGTCCCTGACTAAATATTATCTGCCCTTCTGCTGTCCCAGGGCTCCACCAGCCAAACACCCTTATGGATCACTGATTACAGTTAGGTGTAATCACCCTTGCACAGTCACTGCTGACAACACAGCACATATTCACAAACTATACTACTGCCAGGGACTGCCTGCATGGTAAGGCAGGTTTTCTTCCACTCATTTAAGTTCCTATAAAGTCAGATAGTTGCATTACTATCCATGGAACAAAGCGTGAAATACTTTTATTTCAGTGCTTCCAATATCTGCCTTTTTTTTTCCTGAGAGGGAAGCAAGGATATAGGGCTGGATATCCTTCCTCACTAGCAAGGATATAGGGCTGGATGTCACTAGACAGAATCCAGAAAACCATTTTCCTCACTGAAATAGGATGTGGTTTTGAAACACAAAAAAACCAACAGAAAACAAGCAAAAAAAAAAGTGTACAAATAACTTGCTACCATATTCCCTTATTTAACTGGAATACAACATGTATCTTCATCTTTCAAACATCATGAAGAATAGCATTTGCACATCAAGCCTCAAAGGGTTTTGAGTGAATCATCCGTATCAAAGAGGAGACCTCTACAAGGTCATATTTAAGACTCACAGGGAATTTCTAGGACTTTTGGGAAACCTGATCCAGCATTGTTCATTACCACTGACAGCTGCCAATTTCAGAACTTAATACATTGCATCAACTTCCAGTTCTTCATACAGATTTCTGACGACCTTGAAGTCTACTTTGCTTTTCCTATTCTCAGTCTCTGATTAAGCAACGCACCTTTCAATCCCTATAACCGAAGCTTTACTTTTTTAATCCTGGTATCCAACTCCTCATTAAAAAGAATGCTGTTATCTCTTGTCTTTGCTATTGTCCTGTGCACTGTTTTTACTGTAGTTATAAAGCTAATTTTTCTAAAAGGAAGTGTAACTTTTTCTGTGCTGTCTCCAAGAAACTATGCACATTGCACATAAAGGTGTATGAAAAACCCCTAGGTCCCTGGGGCCATTGCCACTGCCTAATTCTCCTGCTATTTCATTACTTACTCATCTATGTTTCTGGAAATACCAAATTTGATTCTAGAGCAAACCTCACACATAGTTTTTTTGGGGGAAAAGATACACACATCTTCCCATAGTGATGCTACCGGGTATCACTTTACCTCTGCCAACTGGAAGAGTGCCGACTTCCCACAGTGCTTTACTGGCTCAGGACTTGGCAACTGGGAAGTATTTGATGAGATCTAGGTTACAAATGAACAGAAGAGAAAATATTTCAGTGGTACACAGGAAAGACAGTAAGGAAGGGAGAAAAAGAATGAAAAATTAAGAGGTTAGTTAAATCAGTCACTTTTACATCCTTCTGGCAAAAGGCCCTACTTCAGATAGACAATCCCATCCAAGAAACACTTAACAGGTATTTAGAAGACAGTGCAATACAAGCAAAACCAGCATTTCTTCCTTAGATTAGGCTAATGGATACTCAATCTATGTTTGTACTGTCCACAGCTAATATTCTATCTGCTGTGAGTTTTATGTGTGTTTTATGTGACTAAGTGAACAAGATATACCTGCCACTTGAAAACATGAACTGTGGTGGTCAAGGTTAAATTAAATTCTCCTGGAAGGTCTGGGCAGTATTTCCCATTTAGTCAGACGTAGAAGAGGACCATCTGTCCTCACAGGCACTGCTTGTTTCACTTTCTTTAGTTAGAAAAAGGAAATAAGATCTTATGTCTGGAGATCAAATCTAGCCTTCCAAATAGCTGTTGGTGTACCACCACCAGCCCTGAGTAAATAACTACTGCCACACTTCAGGCAATTGCTTTTACAGCCAGATTTCTTCAGACATGCTTCCAAGTGCAGTACTGTAAGTTCACCAATGCAAGAATTAACAATTATTTATCAGATTTGACCTTTTTTGGCATGGCATTACATGGTAGTATTTGACCTGGAAGCCTTGAAAAGCCTTGGGGCAAGATCTCCAGTGTGTCCATGGGATCTACCTCATCACAAAAATCACACTCAGTATCATGACTGGGAAAATAGTGACAGAACAAGGGGCAATGGTTTTGAACTGAAACAGGACAGTTGATGTTAGGAAGAAATTCTTTTCTCAGAGGGTGGTGAGGCATTGGAACAGGTTGTCCTGAGAGGCTGTGGATGCCCCATCCCTGTAAGTATTCAGGGCCAGGTTGGATGGGGCCCTGAGCAACGTGGTCTAGTGGAAGGTGTCCCTATCCATGGCAAGGGGTGGAATGAGATGGGCTTTAAGGACCCTTCCAACACGAACAATTCTATGGTTCTATGATCTTTCAGATGCAAAATTATCAGCTTTGACTTTCTCCTTATATTTATTTCTTTCTTTTAAACTAGATTATTTGAAGAATTTACCTTTCAATTGTCAAAGAGATTTATTACACTCCCCACTCATCCCCCTCCACAAAATCCAGGACATTCATTTCACTTCAAGTTATTTAAAATACAGTGAATAATACCCAAATGTGCACTAATAATAATTTTTAATATTAAACTAAAATAATTCAACATTCTAGTTTTGCTTTGAGACTGTTCAGTGAACCTGCTCAGGTCCCCACTGAACTAAGTGGTCTTGTACACTGCACTTTGCAGGAAGAAGGTCTCAACTTTTTTATCTTTCTACCATAACAAATTCTCATATCTTAATGATTTTTTCAGCACAATATGAATGGTAGAAAAGGGACAGAATAACACCCACACACTGAAGTATAGCCTGAGAACATACAGGCATATCTTGCCTCCTGATGCACAAACTGAGGACAGAGCAAGAAAATTTTATCAAGACAACAGGTGCTCCTAACAAAATGTGAGATCCTTGTAGTACTAATAGAGAGTAAGCCAAAAACTCACTTCAGTGCAAAAAAAATAAATAAAAATTTCAGAGTTAAGAAAACAAACTGCAAGTGACATAACTGTATAAGTCATTCTGCTGAAGTTGCTGGCCAAACATCAGAAGGAAGAGGATGGCTGATCAATCAGCTCTCACTGAGATTACAGATCCCACTCCCTGTCTTAACAACATCTTCCAGCTTTAATTAGAATAATCAGAACCTGCAGTACTACAACCACAAACAGCCCCTTGTTATGTAGAGATTTAAGTTGGGGGATCATTAGAATCAAGTTACTATCTTTTATTACAATGCAGGTATAATTTTAGCTACTATATTATATTTCACCTTGAATAAGAAACATGTACCATGGCACCACAATTTTATTTCCCTCCTAGAATAGGCACTGCACTTCAATACAAACATTAAACAATTTCAGCATATGGGCAAACAGCAAATACATTCATTTTTATCTGGGAAGATTACAGCTTTCCCTATGGCAAAACTGGAAGAGAAGACAGGGATTAATTCTTACACTCACCATTTCAAGCCATTTTGACCAAAAGTTTTGGATTCAAATCTTCTGTTTAGCATAGAAATAAACAGAAGAAACTGCCTGCAAGCCTTCTCAAAGTGAGTATGTGAGAATGTAGAAGGGACAAAATCATCCCCAAGCATGCATTTTTTCTTAAATGATAAATAAGCTGCTGGACTAGCAAAAACAAATCCACCTTGTTGCATATCGCATGTGATTATTTTTTTTTTTATTAAATCACCTAGAGAAAAACTTAAGAAAAGCTGCTGAAAGCAAAGAGTTTTGGGGGTTTGGATTCATTTTGTTTTTAAGATGGCTGAACTAGTAATTTTTCTGCTTCCACTCCTGGAAGCCTTTTCTTTGTTTAATAACAGATGAGAGTTCAGCTAAGTAAATCCAAGAGGTACTCTTGTTTCCTCTCAATGAAGCAATCGTCACCATCTGTTCACGTTTGCCAAACACATACAGTAAGACCAAGAGAGCAAGGGGTCCCATCTGCTCTGCTTCCCTCACATGGCAAGGAGGATGACAGCGACCAGCCCATGTGAGCAGACAGCTTGCAAACAGCCACCACGCTAAGGAACACAGCTCACTGCTCAGCAATCACTGGCCTATATAATGGCTTTCCATAAAGGTACAAATGAGAAGGACAATAGTAGGGCCAAGTATTTGCAAGATCAGACCAGCATGAGAAAGCTGGAAGTGTAACTTGGCAACGCTCCAAACTTCAAAAAAACTCTTACGAGGATGTCACATCACCTTTAAAGACCTCCAAGGCACTTGCCTGCACACCCGCAAGACCCAACAAAGTCTTGCTCCCAGGATTTTCATCATCTGTAGTGGCAAGTCACTGGGCAGGCCTCATTAGCCATATCCTCAACAGCTTTAATTGACAACTATAGCACTTGGGACAGACAACCAGATGAAAGACTAAGGCTGTAAAGACAAAAAGAATCCCACCTACTCTACATAAATCGAGTTGTTTCTGAGTGACAGGGGACTTGTACTCTGGGGGTAAAGGTGTCCATTTTAAATGACAAATCTACTCAATGGGATCACTGTCTTCACAAAGAGGCACTCTTACTCACCCATCTGCAAGGGCGGTGAAGAGAAAGGGAACATACGAAGAACACCCAGCCAGAACCAAAACTGAGCTGGGATGGCTGCCAGAAGTCTCCAGGCACATCAGACCACAGCACACTTCACATTTCTTCACAGGTCTACTTGGCTACTGGTTAAATAACTACTTTCTCTCCCTCTGCTTTTCTTTTGTAGCACTGTACATTGCTGACAGCAGCCCACTGCAAATTGCTTGCCATAATTTAGCTTACTAAATGCAGTAATGCATTCATATAGACAGGACCCAGTAGGAAATGGAACAGTAAGGAGCAGGGACTCTTGCCAAACTTGACAAAGACAGCCTGTGCAAATGAAAGTCCTTATATTTGATCAAGCACAAGCAGCTTTAATAGTGGGGGAGAAAGCTTAAAGAGGTTCTGTAATATGCTCAGTACCTTCCCCTGGAACAACCTAAATGAAATCAGGCTGCAAGCTTAGAAAAATGCCATTTTTCAGCTGCTACAGATAAAACATCATGTTCATCACTGCCATTAAGGTTTTACGGAAGGAATAACCATGGCCAACAATGTGGGCTTTTTCTGTTCTCTTTTCTTTTTCAGATTTCTGTCCCTTATTTCTAGCCACAGAACAAAGCAAACCCCTCCAAACACATTTAAACACTTCGACAAGAAAAAGAGATTAACTCTGACTCTAAAACCGTCCTCAGCAAATTCTAATAAACTTTCTAAGCACCTCTTCCTCCTAACATTTTATGATTCATATATGCACTCCAATGTGCAAAAGGAGCTGGCTCTGCGTAGGGGCATGTAACTCAAAGCACTGCCACATCCATATGACAATTTTCAGGTTCGTTATTTTGTTGTTTGTTCAATCAGAGATTTAAGGTTCTGTGAAATTCTGAAAGTATGGCTAAGGACGTCGCGTAGCCATACTTAGCTAACCACTACAGACGTTTTACATGACAATTTAAGAATGTTGTACTAAATGCAATACATACTCTGTTCAACTCTGCAGATATCCAAAATTGGTGTTTAATTAAAATGTAAGATGGCTAGTATTTTTAAAACTAAGTTAGCAGATTCATTTGTGCAATATTTTGCAATAAAATTAACAAGAAATGTTCTCCAGTATATATCTTTTAACTTGGTTTAAAAGGCTGGTTTCAGCACATATCTTTACCCTGCTCAATTCCACTAATAATTTTCTCAAAAGATTCTAAATTGACTTTTAACTTTCAAAAAAAAAGGTGATACGTATGAAAACACCTTCATGATTAGAGATATTAACTCTATTGTATCTTTTGCTGTGGTGTTTGTAGTCAGGTATTTTATGGCACCCGAATCAGTAAATTGTTTCTTCTTCATTGGGCCTCCTAAGAAAAACACCAAGGCTCATTCTAGCTAAGCTAAAAACACACAGTGCACATTAGCTTAACATTTCACTGAAAGAAGCCTGTTGTATGTAGTCAAATCTCTGTAAATACACAGAATAACAGGGTATCTTTTAATCCCATGATGCTCCTCTGCAATAGTGCCAGCTCCAATCCCAAACTTTTCAGAGACACACTGAATATACCTGTACCATAATGGATTCTGCAAGAAGTACCAGACTCCCCCAAATGGGCAAGAAGAGTATATGTGTGGAAACTCAATTCACAGAGAAACATTCAATACATGGGCAAAGAAATTCTTAAAAGCAATGTTTAATGAACTCCAAATCTTCAATATGTGGAGGAAGGTGGATAGGTTATATACTTATGGGTAATTTATAGGTTTGATAAGTCACTACCTAATGATGCTGTTAAATATCCTTGTAGCTGTTGTGATAAGCTTCCTTTGACCTGCAAGGATTCTTCAAATGATCCTGCCTCTAGGGTAGCTGCTATTTTGCACTGCTGCAGCCTCTTCCACAGGCAGTGCTTAGTGTAATTTCAGAATGTCTTTTAATTATTGTTTTCCTAGATGTAAATTAAAAGGCCATTTGGAAAACATGTCTGCAGTGATCCTTTGGTATGGAAAACTAAGTAATGTTCACAAGCCCAGTATCTCTCATATATGCTCCAGCTGGTACAACTGGCCAACATCTTGTCCATTCTGCCCAGGATTTTCTTAACACAATGGTGAAGAAGACAAACATCTACTGATGAGAATCCCTTGTAAGACAGGGTGCTTAGCCATTCAGTGACAACTCTTACCAGTTCCTTGCTTCCTCCCATCCTCCCCCACCGTATTCAGCCATTATACCTCAGCAAACTGAAACAATGTGGACTCCTCCGTTTGTTTTACTGTCCCCGGGACTCCAGGTTGTGATGTGTTTGAAGAGATCTGTCAGGAAAACAATTATGCTTGCATTACCTAACTCCTCAGTTTCAGTATCAAACTTCAACATATTAAATTTCTGATCCATCACACACGAAGACTCCTGGTATCCAAGAGCAAGCAAACGACCCCCAGCACACCCATACAACAATCTGCTTTCCAGGAGGCAGGTAAATAGGTGAATTACCATCTGTGAAATGGTAATCTTAAATTATTTTTCAGAAGGAAAGCCTTTCCTAGGATCAACAAAACAGGCTTTTTTGAAAGGCTTTTATTTGCTGGCTGATATGTCAAAGGAGGGTTAGCAACAAAAACTTAACACTATATTGTATTTCACAGTTCAGTGAAAGACTTGAGACTGCAGAATAGTGGTGATGACAGAGCACAGATTGCTACTTTGCACAGAAGGTAAGTGTGGACAAGGACACAATGTGTGCAGGTATTTTGAGATACCAGATCTATCCCAGACACTAAGGTAACTGCATTTCATGCTGCTTAACTTGTGCCAATTAGTTTTATTGCCAATGACACCTCTGATTAATGTTAGGCCTTGGCACAAGTACTAATTATTTTGCCATTGACACACACGCCTGCAATGCACTTGTTAGGTGCACCCTCACTACAGGCTGTTTAACATCCTAGAAAAGTAGGACCAGGTAATATGCATTGCTAATTCCTGATAATCAGTAAGGTACTTCTAAATCACAAGAGCTTGTTTCCTGGCACCCAGTGAAATTTTTCTTCAATGGGTAAAGAAAAGGGCTTGTGACCACTGGCTTAGCAAGAGCTTATCTGGCAGCACACAACACAATTCCTGCCTACTACCACATGGATCTGGCACTTCCCTGCTTCAGCACTGTAAAATGAACTGAAACAATTAGGCAAGCTGGTATTTGTCTTATTTGTCTTACTCTTTAAAAAATTCAGCAGTGAAATTCAAGAAACAGACCATTATCAAGATGTACTATACAATGTATGGCATTGCTCTACTGACAGTGTAAGTGTACAAAAGCATCTCAGAAATACTGGAAGATGGATGTTGAGTCATTACCATAGAAGTGTCATAAGTGACACTGGAATTAATCAATTCTAAGAAGCTTCTAAGTATTGCTTTTTATTGCTGGCACACCAGGCCTTTCCTCTTCTTAACAAGAAAAGCCAGCAGGCTGTTTAAGAGCCTAATTACAGGTTATTTACTTAACTCTGGCCATTACCTTTAATCAGTAATAAAGGATCAGTGCTCCAATTTATTTCTAATAAATTTTGAAAGCCTCAGATCTTAAATTGGGACTCAAGTTCTTGTGCGTTAATGTTAAAACAAACAAACAAAATTATATTTTCTGTGTGTTAGGATTGCAATGTATCTGGTCCATAAGTGATGGTATTTAGGGAGGAGTATGAAGGAGCACATATAAATGAATATTAAAGATAAGGGAGTCAGATTCACAGCTGGTGTGGATAGAGATAATAAAAAGAAGCCCCAGCTATGACAAAATTTCTTTCCGTATGCAGTTAAACACCACCCAGTGTCCTGTACAATCACTATTTATGCAGGTAAATATTTCTATGTCATTTGACTATTTCAAAACTTGGAATGATACAAAAAGTGATGTTTGCAGATGGCCAGGATTCCTTGCAACCTTATTTTTGTTGTGTTTATACCACTGAAACTCACTAACACTCAGCTGAAGCAGTGTACACTTTAAAGAAAAAAAAAACCACCACCACACCGCAGTTGCACTTCTAGCAGTAAGTGGAATAGGTTGACAAAAACATTATACATTGCAAAGTTAAAGCATCGTTGCATAGAGCTATTTGGTGGTTACAGAATAGAAGAAAATTTTGGAAATTCCAGAACTACAGAAGCTGATGACTAAAGCCACCACAGTAGATCAGAAACATAATGTAACATCCAAATACACATCTTAAAACTTTAGTTAATAAGGTTCTAGTTTAAAACTAAGTGCAGGAATGACATATCTCTAAATTAGAGCTTAGCCCACAGCTCCATCATTGCACTAGGGTTTCCACTACGCTCCTAAACACACTCTCCGCACTCAAGTCTGACCTACCTATCTATGATAGGTCTGACCTACCTATAAATGATTCAATAGCATAAATCCAAAAAGAAGAAACAAATAAAAGCACAAATTTTATTCAAAGAATTTTGATTTTTCTTTCAGCTGAACATCAAATGCTTCCTAAAAGGAAACACTTGGGAAGAAAACCCTTTTTAAAGAAACTCACCTCTGCAAACTGAAACAATGATGACTTCTGACAGGCTTCTGTAGAATTAGTTGCATCAGACTGGCAGGTACTGGAGGAAACCTGAAACAAGGGGTGTGCAGAGTAAGACCTCAACAGTGTTTCTTTCAAGCTAAGAACAACAGTGAGCAAAATAAAATAGAGCATTTAAGAGAAAATGGACAAGCTAATGTTTCACAGTCCTGGAAAGATTAAATCATATTTATAGATGAAAATATAGTTTAGCACTCATTTTAATGCATTTGAAAATCATCTAAGAAGAAAGACTACAAAAAATACCAGTTTTTTTCTTTTATCATTCTGAACTTGTCAGAATAGTTTTATTGAACAGAATACTAAACGGATTATATTGGGCTACACACTCAACTATCTTGTACTGGTGATGCTATCAACACTGCTATATCTGTAGTTGGTGCTATCATTCTGAATAAGAAGATTATCTAGAAGGTAAAAAATGTTTTGAAGACACTCAGAGTTGCTAAGTGATGGAAATACTTATTAGAAAAATAATTCCAAATCTTGACAGCATGAAAGTAAGTAGATAAGAGGAGCCCAAGCCTAAAATTGCTAAAATAATGTACCTAAACATCCATTTTAGGGGTGCTTTTGAGAAGCAGTGCAAGAAAGAGTCATAACACCTGAAATCAAAATACCAAAAACTGACTGTTCAAAAGCCTTATTTGAATTAACACTGAGCTTAGCCATACTATTCTTATTAGCTAGAAATGTTTTAATCAAGCCTCATTCTGTAAAGGATCTCTATCAAATATGATATATTCATTAAGTATCACATTTGAGTGTGAAAGATGTACATATGTAACTCCTAGGAGCATAAAGTACCTTTAATATAAAACAAAATGTGTAACATGGCTTTTAAGATACAGAAGAAAAGGAAGGAAGCTTTGTAAGATTTCAGGAAAAGTTACAGAATGGAAATTTTTTTCCCCTAACAATTTTTACTTTTTCCACAAAACTTCAGTTTATTTAAAACACTGCAATGCAAACGTGGGAGGTTTTTTCTCTTATTTATTACCGAAACAAGTATACCAGTAGCTTTTACTGGTGAATGCAAACCAGATATAGGTACCAACTGCACCCTTTTGCTGGTAAGCACGTAGCACCACAGAAAATGCAGACCTACATAACGTGCTGTTTGCACTGCTGCTGTTTGTCTGAGATGTTTAAGTACTGCAATAGCACCAGTGGTATTCTGTTTCAGGAATCTGCTACCCACGCTCCCTTGAAAACACTAAATCTGAGTATAGTGACCCACAGGACGAGGGGAACTATACCAACACGACAATTTGCTTGCTTGTTTCTTCCCTGCCACAAAACCAAGCAGCACCAGTTACTCCTATGATCTATATTTCCATTATATTTATCAAGCACTGAGAAGGATGTTTTATCAGTATACTGTGGAGTATACCAGCCCAAAGGGTTACAAAGAATGTATCTTTAATGCCTGTCTTTTGCTTTTTCAATGTTTCACTGATGTAATGTTTGTTACTGATTTTTCTCATGTTTCTGTAGGATCTGTTTAAAATGTCTGTGCCTCAGCAGTGGTCAGGATTGTTCTGGGAAAGCATCTTGCTGCTGTTGAGTGACCCATCTCTGCAGGTCTGAGACTCTGCAGTGGTGTGAAATATGTAAGGTTGCTGCCTGCATGTCTAAGCACTCATTTGGTTATTTTAGGCCACTTCACTGGCGGGATTCTCCCAGAAATAACCAAATTTGGGGTTGGTTCCCCATATAACTTAACTTTTCTGCCTTATGTAGCTTAGCTTGCAGGGTCTACTGAAGCAGTTTGTACATAAGTGGAGCCTTTCCAGTGCACCACACAAAAGGGCACTACTTTGCTTAGGAGAAGCCACGTGAAAACTCCCAGCTCCTAAGGTGGGCACTGCAGGGCCACCCGTTCCTGAACTCTTCTCAGCTGTCCATACAGACACTGTGGCTCCACAGCTCCCTCTGCCTATCCAGGGCCATGTCCACCGGAACATGTCAATACATGCCTGAGATGGCACAGCACAAACCAGCTCTGGGTTAGGAGCCATTGACCCACGGACCCCAGGAGCACCGTGCTGGAGCGGAGATGCCCTCCCAAGGGAGACTATCCCAGCTCAGCCCCTGCAACACTAGGGCTGTAAGACATTCCCTCCCTGGGCAGGGGCAGGGGGAAAACTGCCTCCTCTCATGCTGGGGATAGGCACAGCTTGTTCACTGTGTGGTACAGGAACCACTTACTGTGGAAGATGCGAAGCCCAGTTTTCTATAGATTTGTGTGTAAAGGACAGATTGCTGATGCACAGTAACTCAGAGGAGATTTTATAGTTGGAACCACTACACTTTTCCTATTACTTCCTCTTATTCTTTAAAAAGTTAATGCTGTTGCATTTGCTTGACAGAGAACTAATTTGAGCTTGTTTCTTCTACTCTGCTGCTCCACAAACACTCTTGACTTGTGGGAAACTTATTATCTCCAGGACTTCTAACCTTTGCCAGGCTGAACCTGATCAAAGCATTAAAATAATTACCAGAGGGAAAAGATGCACAGATAGTGCCATTTGGTATGTCTCATTTCCTGCCGTAATAAAATGTTCTCAACATCTCATTGCTTCTCCTCTTTCTTCCTCCCAGCTTTCCCTCAAGCTGCACTGAAAGATTTTTCACTTCTGATTTACACCTTGTGCAGACCTGGTATCACGTGCAAGATAACCTTTTGTTTAAAAAAGAAGGAAACCACAAGTGTGGCCTTCCTTTCCCTCCAGGGTACCGTAACCTGCTCTAAAATGATCACACCAAACAAAGGCGGAGGACAGACCCTAGAACAGCCCCTGGCTCACCTGCCACTGCCTGATGTGAAGCTTTAATGCTGTCCCGATGTGGGACAGGAGTCTGCTGCTGGGCAGTGGAAAGCCTGGAAACTGGTAGAAGAGACAGGTTTTGGACCACACTATGAATTTTGGGATTTCTGGGCAGTAACCTACAGAGAGGCCACTAGGTGCTGCTGTAAGGCAAGGAAAGGGCCCGACGGACCAGTAAGGGAGATGTGCAGGGAGGCAAAGGGGCAAGCAAGGAGCGCTGCTCACCCAGCTTCGGCAGTCCTGCTAATAACCTGCGGTGAGGATCAGGCTCTGCCTGGCACAACAACAGCAGCTGGAGCAGACCCGTCTTTGCTCAAGTGTTCAACAAAACACACTCATACACACACCACAGTCTTGTGACCCAAAACCTAGGCGGAAACTCCCTGCATATCCAAATCCTTTGTCTACTTGCCCTTAAGGTCTGTAGCGTCTCTTGCTTATCTGCTTAGTAACTCCAGCTGTTGCCTGGAAATCAATTATATGCCAACACCGAATTCTGTTAGAAGAAGAAAAACTCTCTAGTCTACTGAAAAAATAACAAAAATAGGAACACACCGAGAGATGGCGACTGAAGCCTCAAAACAATTCCATAAATATCACTGTTGTGCCTCTTCCCATCCTCCTGCTGGCAGGTCATTTTGTTACCTGACATCTGGGCTTCTGACAACCCGGAGATTAAACACCTGACTTGAAAAACCCCAATACATCCATTTAGCATAATTCTGACAGAACATCAGCAGGTGCTGAAAATGTTTACATGGGATTAATAGACAAGTGCAGTGTCCTTCATCTTCTCCCAGGTTCTGAGCAAAACTATGCCAGTGCTGCCCTCCTCTCCACTAACAACTTTTAAGATGACAATGGTATTTAAGGCGTATGTTACAAGGCCACCCAAGCCTGCATAATCACACATATGCACAGCAGTCACACTGCATTTTGACAGGTAATCTTCTGCTGGCAGACTTCCAGTTTAAGAACCATATATATGCATGTGTATCTTAAATGTATACACGGACTTTAATGATAATGAAAGCTATGTGATATAATTCAGAGCACTCTTTTAAAAATGACAGTGTTCATCCTTTTATTTTTTTTTAAATAGAAATGCAGGGGTTTAGATGTACAACACGTATTTATATACTTACGTGCAGATAACAACAATAAATATATTCTCCATAGTTAACCAACTTCTGAACGTCTGCACTAACCATACCTCAGCAGTCACCTCAGTACACCAAATTCTCTGCCATGTCGATACCAACTCTAAAGCAATACAATTGACGCCTCTCCACTGAAGAGCAAAGCAGCTCATCAACTCCATGATGAATTCTTGAGCTTCTTTCTGAGCCTGTCAAACCACGTCCTAGCATGTTCTGCTAACCTCCCAAACGCTGGCTGGAGCGTAAACCCATAAGTATGGAAATCCAACCACAGATTCTCATAAAGACAGGCAAAGATGAACATCTTACGCCTCCTCTGTCCACATGCCCGACAGTGGGAAGACAGAAGAGCTGTTCAGTTATTCAAGTCTAAATAGTTTTAGCATCATTACTGCATTTCAGAAACATGGGCCTAAGAAATATTTGCTCTGTATCTAATCATCGCTGAAACACAATGGAAAGCAAAATGGAAGACACATCAGGGTTGCCACACAAAAGAAACTGAGAAAGTTTCCCAGCACATGGAAACACAGCTGGAGACTTAATTCCCGCTAACACGTGGGTAGGAGGACTGAACTTTGTTCATTTGGGTCCCTTTGAGAATACCAATCACCCAGATTGTTCTGGAGGATGTATTTTACAAAGTGGACCCTCAGAAAGGATTGGAGATGTGCAGTTTACTGGGAAAGTGCTCTGTGGCTTACCTGCTTCTCAGAGAGGGTAGTACAATTAAAATAGTATAATTGATTAGTATGGGCTAATTTATGGCCCACTGTGATTCTAAGCACAGCCAACAAGTCCCTCAACTAGTTTTGTTCAGGCTGTATTTATGACAATAATTTTGCTCCCCACTTTTGGGGAAAGCAGATTACACAGTTTGCTTCTTTGATGTGGAGAGCCAGGTTTCAAAAGAAGACTACAGGCCCAGAAGAGCACAGCAGAGTATAGCTTACACATAAAGTGAATATTACATCACAAGTCATATTGCACACTCCTATCAGAAAAAATGAGGTTTATGTAGGCACATGGGAAACGTCTTTTGCTCAAAAAAAAAAATAGTCCTGATTAAAAAAATATCCATGTACTAAAACAATTGCACGGCATTCTCTCTGATTTGTCTCTAAATCTACATGTAGATTTTATTCCTTCACTGCCACGAAGTCATATTACTTGAGGTTATTATATAAAATGAAAAAAACTCAACTCATGAAGACCTTTCTTAATGGAACTTAGTATCTGTGACTACACTATACCTTCCCTTACATTGCAACATAACAGCATAGTAAAAACAGTTTTTATGCTCCAAACTGAGAGATTACAAGTTTGAAAAGTACAGGACAGAATCATTTTAGAACAAGGTAATACATTTCTTTTCACTTCTTTGCCAACTTGACACTAGTGTTTCTGCAGCACGGAAGGCCAGCAGCCACACCTGCACAAAAACCTCCATGGCTCAAACTGCTGTGCAAAGCATTGAGGAGTCTTGGTGGTAGAGGAACAACCCATCTCAAACACACTACACATTTTCCATTTGGGGGTATCACGTGTAGATAAGTTAACTATTGCTTTTCCTCCCAATAACAACAACAACAACAAAAAAGAAACCTTCCTCACTTCCACTGCTCTTTCCAGGCTAGAGATTCATGGCAGTGACTACCTATTTTACCCAACATACAACTGCTTTTTGAACAATTTCCAAAGCTGGCCTCAAAAACAGATCATATTAATAATCAATATAAAGAAAGACCAGAGGTCTCTGCACTACTGGAGATATGCAGGCACACTTATTTACTAGACCCCTTTGTAAAAATATAAAAAAAGTTTATGATGGCAACTGAACTACAAACTTATTTTTAGATATAAAGACTCAGTGAATAGGAGTAGACTGCAACACTTTGATTACCTTCTAGCACTTGCATGGTTTCAGAATGCCTATACAATGACATTGACTGTATGGAAGTTATTAGGTACTTATTTTGTTGTTAGTGCCAAGGTTGCAGTTGTGTGAGGCATTACAAAAGCATATAAAATCCTTGCCTACAAAAGCTTGCAAACCACCCGTTTGTTAACACAGTCACAGTATTTCAAGCCTTCTACCTCTGGCAATATTCTTTCATAGGGTAGACTTGACTGGTGTGATCAAATATTCAGTCAGCAGAGTTAATATAGAACTGACACAAAAACTGGACTCAACTTCTACATTCACAGTTGGGATACAAGATTCACACTTCAGTCCCACCTGAGGTTACCTGAGATGTGTCCTAAATTTCATTCCCCACTGTCAAATATTCCTGTTATGAGGCCTCTTTAAACTGAGGTCTCGTGGTAAGGGAGAGAAGAAAGTTCCTTACCTCTTGTGCAGTAAGTGCATGTTCCCCTGCTAGAAGCAGCATACTTAGGCCTCCCATTTGTGTAGGATCTGTTAAAAGAGTAAAACCAAGTCTTAAGTTGATTCATTTGCTTGTTTAAGAAACCTACCACTTGCAGCATTAAACCCCCAGAAGACTACTTGTCACAGACACTCTAAGCAAGCTGCCATAAAAGGCAGTTCAAGAGAATCACAAATAACCATTTCTGTACCCTCTGGGAAGGCTTTCAAAGCTGTTTGAAGGATTTAATTGGATTTGTGTGCTTAACACCCCATTGCGTGGATTTACAATTTTACTGCCAAAGGTTTTATGTACTACAGAGATGAATATCTTTAAAACAGCAACTGTAATGATCTCATACATAAATATACACAAAGATGCACATGTTTATAACTCAGTGGATGCTCCTACCAAGGGATTGGTTCCTTCTTTAGCCACCAAACAAATTAAAAGATGGAACAAAACAACATGATCAAGCTCAGAAGCAAAATTTTTATTTTCATTTGTCTTTAATTTAGAGCTGCATTTAGTGGCGAAAAGTGCCAGCCTGACAGCTCTGAAGCATGAAGCGCTTGATCCTCTGTGCCAGAACAGCACAGGCACTGGCCAGGCAAGCTGCCTGCCTACTTGTTGCTCTGCCAATACAATATATAATTGAGGCAAGTAAAATGGAGATATAAATGTTCTTCTTCAAGTATTTGATAATGACAGCTCCTCGCCTCCAGCCTTCCTGCACTTCAGGAGCTCAGAAAATGACAACAAGTGAAAGCAATAAACACTGGCACTGCATTAGCCATGGAGTGGCTTTTCCACTCAGAACAGTGGTTGCTCTTCATCACTATGAAGACTAACTGTCTGATTTTCAGGGAATGCCTTGGAAGAAATGTTGGGGCCTGATTTAACAGTGTCATGTAGAGAGAGGGAGACAGACTGTGGCCCAAATATCTCATACAACAGCCACAACATGAGAGAAACAGAAGCATTATCCTTGCTGTATTGCTGAAACATCAACTTCAGAATGATTAAACACACCAAAGCTAAGGAAATTTCCTCATGTTTCACTAAGCATGTTTTCCAATATCCTTTTACTAAACTATACAAAAACTCTCTCTACAACAATAAATTACATGTAGCTGGGGCCATTCCCTGGAATGGAGGCCAAATGGCACACTTACCTTTGTCCACTTAGTTCCATTTTGGTATGTAAAATTTGGATGCAAAATAGCTGCAACTGAAATGCCCACTGGGAAATCCCCTGGCCCCTTCTCACTCAGGAGTGAGGCCAAGGAATTCGTTGATCTTTTCAGCTGACATGGGCCAAACTGCTACCTGTAAACCCCCAAACAATCTAGTGCTACAGATGATCAAGGTTCAGTTCATGGGAATACTCATTGGTGCTATTTAATTCAATACCACAGATACTGCCAAAAATTCTCTGGCAGATAGCATCTCACACTGACACTCACAAGGTAAGTTTTTTCACACGGTAAGTTCTTTCAATAATCTCTTAGAAGGGCATTAAATAGAAGCAGATGAAAACAATGTGAATAAACCAGGCTCATTCATTATCTCAAGGAGGAGAAGAGTGGCTTATCATTATCTTTAAAATGCATCCTAAATAGCATCTGGCTTCATACCCAATATTCAACTAGAATTATGTTTTTCCTTCACCATAATAAACAGGTAAAGGCATGTGGGGTTTTTCATATTTTTAAGGAGTTTTTATTTTTAAATAAAAATGGAAAAAAAACAATTAAGCTTCTATGAAGACACAAGAAATTATTGAAAGTGTAGAATCTAGTAACAAGAAGTGGTTGAAGAAACGGAGACAAAAACCAGGAAAGGTCAGCAAGTACCTAAGTAGAATTTGTAAGTGAAGTTATCCTGTCAGCACAGCACTTTATGCCAACAGAAACCATTCAGTCCTTCAAACCAGAGGACATCAGGGCAATAAAGAAGTGACAAGTGAACATGTATCTTGAAAAATAATGCCTGAGCAGGCCGTTAATTTGGAGGAAGGAGAGATCAGAAGAGATCTCCAGGCCCATCATAAACTTACAGAGCTGCATATTAAACAGTAAGGGCTTGGTTGTTGCTTTCTACTTTCTTTATTTCCATTGGAAGGTTTTTGCAGAATCCAAATCTTCTAAGTATTAAGGGCTTTCTTCTAGTTTTGAGCTTAAATATACTCAGGGCTAGGCAGTACATATTTTTTCTGATGCCTGCATCTTTATGATTAATAACTGTTCTCCTAAATGTCATCTCCCTTTTCAGCATTTACAGGAATCACCCTACTCTTCTTCCACCTGCCTTCCTCTTCTAAATAACTCAAGATCTCCTGATGTCATCAAGCACATCCATCTCCAATGGTTCCAGCAATCCCTTAGCCCTCTCTTATGCCCACACCGTACTGATGACTCCCAGCTGCTCTTTTACGCTTCATTTTAGTTGTCCGTGGGTCTTTTTCCCCCTCCTCAGTTTTGGCCAACTGGAGAACACTCAGTTCATGGCTGTAAAATTCTTGCCCCTCTTCTAAATATCTTCTTGGTGGTCTTGGCTTTCTGCCTTTCAAATAAGTAGCTTATCATAAGAGGACAAAGACAGAAGTGTTTTTTTCCTGAAGTAAGCAAATACTTAATCTGTTTATTTAAATATAAAAATTAAGAGGAAGGAAAAAATGACAGCTAAGTGGAAAGTGAAAGTTTAATTTGATGCTTAAACAACTTGAACACTTATGCTGCAGCTGTAGCAGAGGGCTGGTGCTTAGATGTCTGGTCGTGATAAAAACAAAAATCCTTCCACTAAGGTTTCAAATTACAAAATAACTTCACCTAAGGGAAGACAAAATGTACATGTGCAAACACTGCCATATGTTTATAGTGCCTTCTCAGCACACCAATGTTTCTCTTCTGGCACTAAGAACTTAGTAGTATGAAGAGTTAATTTCAAGGGGTATTTTGGAGTAATTTACAGTTAGATCAACAGTACTGAGAAAACAGCACACACATTTGACTTGCAGAATGGGAGGCGATTCTTGACTTTCTCAACAGCTTTTAATACTGATGAAACTTAAAACCACCACACTATTTGGGAATGACATACTTTGTTAGTACTGGGCTGGTTAGAGACTCAGCAGGCTAACTTGTTCATCTTCGCCACTTTTCAGTCAGAGAAAGAAAGAACTGAGGAAGAACTAAGCAGAAAGAAGGCCAGCAGGTACCACCTCCAGCTAACTTCTACCTGGGTAAAGCATAATTAAGCTTCTTTCCAGAAAAACAAAAATAGCGTTTCTATAGGGATACAGCCTACTCTAGGAAGGGTCTTTTTTCCACTGTTTGCCTCATTAAAAAACATTTTGGCTCAGATAGTTTTCTTCTGATGCAAAAATGTGAAAAGTACTGGGAATCTTGCACACTTTTACAGCAAAGCTGTTGCAAACAACAGTTGCCTTTGCCCTACACCCTACAACAGATCACAGGTGAGCCATGTCATGAGGAAAGCATGCTCAACTACAACTTCCAGGCCAGATCATCAAGGACACTGATTTGTTGGTCTGCAGGTCAGAAGCCAAATGCTAGTGCCACACCTCAGCTTCTTGACCTAAAGGTAGGTGAACAAAAGACACTTAAATGTGGGGTGATTATTCCTTTAATGACAAAAAGTAAAGGAGAGGCACAGCCTGTGTGGGACTTGAAAAAAAAAAAAAAAGAAAGATCTTACTACCTATATATTACATTTCCCAAAATTAAATGTAATATGTAAAAAGACAGGATTAGCAAATAAAACAGATTTCCTGGCATGACCCTGGAATCATATAAACTTTGTCCTAAGGAAGTTATCTGCCTTGAAGATACAACTCAGTCAGTGGCATGTCAAAGGTAAAAGTGTTTCTGAGGTGGTTCAGCTACATTTCAGTTCATCAGCTAGCAAACAACTTGGATTTTAAAAGAGATCGTACTGGATAGAAGAGTTAGAGTTGAATTGAACTATCATGTGAAGTCAAGAAGAGAAGAGCACAATAAATATATTTAGCATGAACTGGTATATAGTTGACAAAGCAGTAATCCATTTGGCATGGCACACTTCTTATGATGTGGATGCTGCTAACATTTCTCTCAGAACCTGTCATTATCTTATGAGCTATTGTTATACTCAAGAAATTGTCAGCCTTCATTGGTGTGAGAACTGGACCAAGATCCCTATGAATTACTATGCTCATTGACCCAGTCTGCAGAAAAAAAATAAAAATAAAGATTATCACATGTAGCACAAAAGGCCCTTCTTCAGAAATGAATGGTTCTATAGATAAAACAGTGGATTAGATTAGTTTCTACTTAATTCTCAATTTCTCTGTCCTTTGCTCTGACAGGTATTGCTTCAAGATGTCTGTACTCAAAAACTCTACATTAGGATAGCCCAGCAGGAGCTGTAGGGGATGGATGAGAGGTAGGTCAAGACCTATTACTTGTTCTTTGCATTAAGTTAATAAATATTTAAGGAGCATAGAAGTGATTCCTCTAATAGCAAAAGCAGAATGGGATGAAGGGGCTTGCGAATTTTGGAACTGGTCTCCCATATATCAGAACTACACAGCACGAAAAACTGTATTTGATTACATTTCACAGCTCCTTAACAGCCAGAAGGAATTTCATTATGGAAATTTTCATACCACTATACTAAGGTATACATGCCTTTTATCCTTACACTTGTTCCACAAAACCATTTTCCACTCTCCAGCTCAAAATCTCTCTAAGCAGAAAAGTCCTATCTGCCACACACATGTCATAACCTAGGTAGGATATGACAAAGTTTTTAATTTTATAAATACTGATGTATCTGAAACTTTAAATGAGGAAAAAAAAAGGAAAAAAGATGGAAAAAAAAAAGCTGGAGGAAAAAATATTTTCTATCTTGACTGTTAGGTTCTTAAGCTGCCAGTATTTAACAATAATGTCTCTGTATTTCAAGGTCATAATTACAACAGTTCTGCTATTTATGGATATCAGTGAGAGATTATCTGGTTTTTACCAGTTCAGGCACTCCACCTACACTTCTTTACACATTTAGGGTTTTTTCAAATGTTTAAAAGATTAGAATTTGCCCCTCCAAGATATAAATATAATGGGCAAAAGAGCATATTTCAACAAAATTAAATTATGCTTCTCTGGATTTAAATACAAAAAGGTTAGCCCCACTAGTACACTGATTCACAAGAATGTTAACATCTCCAACTTCAGAGACACCCACATATTATTTCTGCAAGCAGCAAATTACTAAAGAGAGTACAACACTCTATGACACATAAACAGAATGCACACAATCAGCGTTTTTCTTTTTGACCAGAGAATGAAAGTCTCTAACAGCAGATACACTGGAATCAAAAATCAATCAAATCTGGACTCCAAATTAGGTATGGATTATGATGTCACATATCTGGACTTGACTCTCGAAAGTACTCACGTACTACAGAAAATCTTAGGAAGTTGTTACAGAGAGGTTTAACTAGAGTTTTGGCAACTTAATTTGGGACATGAAAGTTATTTGCAGTACAGTATCATGTGTAGTAAAGAAAACTGGTATCACAGTTCCATTTCAATGCTGCATCGTCAAACAAAATGAAGATGAGTAATGTGGATGGAAATCTCACCTGCCATCCCAAAGTTAAGCTGTGGCATTTCTTCACTTTTGGTTACTTTCCTTGGGCTCGGTAAGTCTTTTGCAGAATCTGATGCAATGGCCCATAACTTTTTCCTGTTCGTAACACTGGATGTCTGGGTTTTCACAGGTTTGTTGGTTGTGGGGCACCACTTGTACCCTGGGTTTGCTTTCATAAATGCATCCTTGTACTAGAAAAGAAAAGGAAAATTACCAGTCATGACATTATACTATCCACAAGGCAACAGAGTGCACTGCATGTAAGAGGATTTAATGCAGTAAATAATCCTTAAATATCTTGATTTTTTAACAGTTTAATCACATGCTTAGAGTCTGACCACCAACTCAATTTGCTAAGAAGAAATATTAAGATATGTAGAGTCATATATAAAAAAGTGGGGTTTCTCCTTCTTCTCCTGAGGGTCCATTACCCAGAGCAGGCTGAAGTTCTGATCCTGCAAACTGCTCCTCAGTGCTTGCATGCTCATGCTGTGAGAAATAGATATTTGAATTCTTTAGCAGGTACAATCTTTGTTTGCTTTACAGTTTGAATCAAATGAAAACATACATTTAGCAACAAATGCAGCATGATGTATCTCACCTTGCACCCATTCTTCTCTAATAGTTTTGTATTTTAGAATATTTGAGTATATGCTTTCCCAAACCAGGTACCAAAAATAAATCAGAACCAGTATAATCCCATATTCAGTATCTTGGGATACATCTTCCCAGTGCTTCTTCCAAAATGTGCCATGCTGCATGGCTGCATAAAATAAACTGTGACCATTTAAAACACTCTTTGGCCTTGAGCACCCAGCACACATCTCAGTTGTTTGCTGTGTTCTTGGTATGAGGCAGCAAAACAAAGGAAGCCAGATTACACATGGTGGGTGGGGAAAAAGGCCTGGATCCTACACAGTTTGGGGGGTAGGGGAAAGGACGACGACCTATTTTATTCACAAAATGCAACAGCAACATTTTTCAAGTATCTTGCTGACCAGATTAAAATGAGATTTTTGAATGTTAACAGCAATAGAAAGACTGCATTTCAGTATTTTAAATGTGTTGCTATGCAAGGTGGAGAACTAGCGAATCAGAGGAACATGCCACACATTCCAGCTGCAGACGTTTGCCTAACAACTGATAGGGGTGTTACTGGGGGAGCCTACCCAGTAAGTACCAGTGCCCACTGCAGGAAGAAGGAACCCAGAACCTCCTCAGGACTGGGTAGCTCTCAATGGCAGCAAACGACCAAAAGAGCGGTTTTATCCTTGGAAGTACACGGCAGGGCAGCTGCAGGAAGTTTGTTCTGTGATTACTCGTTCCCACCCACACAGCTGTCACCAGTCCCAGTTACAGCACAGAGAAGCACCTATGTTTCATGCACATGCGTGCACAGAAACACAGGCAGAGAGGAAAAAAATCCCTTGGGCATCAGATACAGAAACAGCATTGAAAACCTTGTCCCCTGATAGAGCCACTATGGTGTTTTCCCAGATCAATAAACAGTATGCCTTGTGGCAGGATCACCATCGCATGTGCACTGCTTGCTTTCGTTTCCGTCCTAACCTATGAACTGGCACTTGCTACCTCCAGACTGTAGCACAGATAAAAACGTTTCAGTTTACAAGAAACACAGCACTGCATGAACCCGCTGTGTGAAGTCCTGTATTTATAGAAATGGCTATAAATAATAAAGATCTGCAGGGATCACTGACCCACATACACACTGTATTTTCTGAACAGCGCGTATGTATTAAATCTGCAAACTAAGGACTGCGACATCTCTCACCTCGCGCCTTTTCCCTTTCCCTCAGTTTGGTCTGGGAGCTCAGTATACCACAAAAATAGCCTGGTGGAGGGAAGGGAAAGGAAGGGGAGGGTAAGGGAAGAGGAGAAAAGGAAATACACGGCGGCGAAGCAGCTTTGCCGTCTATTGTTAAAGCCACAGCCCGCTCACAAATCATGTTTCCAGCCTGTGGAGTGAAAAGCACAGTTGCTAGCAATGAGGTGCATAAGCTCTTCAGATCAGCAATGCTGCTTTGAGTAACTGAATTATTCTATTGAGTAATTTGACAAGCCGACAGGCTGCCCATCAAATGAGAACCAGAACGCATACCATTTGCGAGACGAGGCTGCAATAAGCTTTTAATCAGTTTTCAACAAGAGCAATTCAAGTGAGCTGGTGTATTAACAGATTTTTTTTTTCCTCTGCAAAGCCAAGAAGTGAACATTAACTGCACTCTCTGAAGGGGAGGGGACAAACTAAGGGAGGACAATTCATTGGAACTGTTCAGTTTCAACACTCGTGATAAAAGAAAAGAAGATTTAAAAAGTCAAACTATGGCAAAGAAGGACTTTTATAAAATGCATACAGGGGCCTGGTCCAAATCTCAGAAAGACTTTCATTATTGATTTTTGTGACTATTAGATCAAGGCTTAAAATGAAGAGATACGTTCTGCTTGCCATGTCATGAGAAAATAACCTTAATGAGCTACACAGTAATAAGAAAATGTCAAAAACAATACTAGAGTTGACTGTTTTCCTCCCTTTGACCAACTGTAAGGTAAACTAACTTAATGCAGCCAGCCTAAGCACACCTCTAAAGTCAATTAAAACAAATCAACCACAACCAAGCCAAACCAAACAAACAAAACCACAGAAAACCCCAACCCAAACAGTAAGCACTTAACCTGGAATGCAAAGACACCTCCTTGGTTCCCACACAAGTAGGAGGGACAGCCCAGCATGGTCCCATCCCAAAATTCCAGGTAAGATAAAATCCAGGATATGTTTGTGGGATTAGTCTGATGCATCATTTCTGTTTTGTGAAAGCCTGAGGAATGTTGTGTTATGCAGTGGGATTGGTGCCACTTCAGAGCTGCGGTTAAAAAATGTGTTGTGCTTTAGTGCAACTCCCCAAGTTGCTTTCATCACCAAATAAAAAAAGATTTGCTTTCTCCAGCTGTAGCAGGAACAGGAGTTCACAAGTGGATTCCAGCTACACCTCAGGGTAGCAGTTAGCACATGCTTAAACTTAAAATGTATGCTTAAATCCCATCAACTGGCTATTAAATGTCACATGAATCCCAGAGATCTAACACAAAAAAAAAAGAATCCCTGGAAAATAGAACATGCCGGTTTTTCACTCCTGGAGGATGCCGGGTTTGCACTACACACATGTCACCCTGTGGACTTCCAGAGTCCAGCCAGCAAGCCAGAACATTCATCCCCTCCCACCCTGAGGCAGCTGCCAAAGCAGTGGCACCTCAAGGCCAGCAAGCTCCCAGCTGGGCTGACTGTACCTACGACATCGCGGGCCAAGGACTCGCAGGTTCAAGTGTTCAACTCAGCCACTGAATGGCAGCAGAAACACAGAATCAACCAACTGGGAAAGACATCTGAGATCACTGAGTCCAACCTGTGACCCAACACCACCATGTCAACGACATCATGGCACTAAGAACCATATCCAGTCTTTCCTTAAACACCTTCAGGGATGGTGACTCCACCACCTCCCTGGGCAGCCCATTTCAATGTCTAATCACATTTAGGCTGCTCCCTACAGGAAGCAATCCCAACTGCCCAGATCTCACTGATGCAAAGACGTATTTAAAATTGAAGTGTCTTCTAGCAAGGGAACAGGGCTTGAACAATAACAATCTCACTTTCCAAAGTGGCCGAATACTTCCAGTAAGTCCTGTAAGAGCTAACAAAGAACACTATTCCTATTACTGAAGTAAATAAAAATGCTGGAGCATATTTATGAGTGGTCAGATTAATTTCCCATCAGTGAAGAAAAATGCTAACAAGGCAGCAACACTTGTGGTTCCACTTAGAGTATTAACCAGCTACTGGGCTTATATCCTAGATCATGAAACTTTTAAAGTTAAGTTGCTCTAGGAAGTTTGAAGGACAGAAATAGAAAGCCTGGTCCTAAAGAAAACACCATCAGAAGCAGACATCAAGCTCTGGAGGTGCAGCATCAGGTCTCCAGAGCAGGTGTTGCTACAAGAGACCATAAACCACAAGACTGAAAAGAGTGGGGGTGTGGAATCAGTTTTTCCAGATAATTAAGGCACCCCAAGGTGCAGATAGGTACATAATGGGATTTTCCAAAGTGTCTAAATGAACTATAGACCTGATTAGCCTCTCAGTGGGAGTCAGGGATGTCCAGTCCACTAGGAAACGTCACATAATTCTGACTGGCAAAAAGTTTGGGTGCCTCCCTATCTTCCAAATGCTAGATCTTGCATATACCTAGACATATGTAAATAAATATACAAATGCCTTGACTTGCATACTGTTGAGATAGTATCACTGCTAGTAGAAAGCAGCTCAGAAACTGAAAGCTTCTTTCTTGATGCTTGATCTAACCTACCTGGCTTTGTAAGCTACAGCATCAAGTAGGAAAAAACATTCTAGAGACTATAGAACAACAGGGGCTGTAGCCACTGCAGTAGGGATCACTTCTGTCAGGCCTACCTGTACCTCTGATTCAGATGCTCAGGGTACCCAAGACACATTCTGGGGATAGCAGACATGATACAGGGTCCTCTGAGAGACGTGTGCCCTGCCAGTACAATGGATAGAGGCTATGCAGTGAAAACTGGAAGTCAAAAAGCACTGAAAACCTACATTTAAGTAAGAGAAGCTCACCTGCTGTATTTTAAACCTCAATGAAGTTATCATATAGGTACCAAAACAGAAGATTATTGGTACAACGGTAGTTTTATGTTCTTCTAACGGCATTCACCTTCTTGATTTTTAAATAAGCTCTCCTTAGGAAAAACACTAACAAGTGGTTTTCACTAGAGTTAACCTCTTTTTGACAGTCTCAGTAGTAAGCCTAAGTACAGGCAAACCCGTGCAACCTGCTCTAAGTGAACCAGCTTGAGCAGTAGGTTAGACTAGACGACATCCAGAGATCCCTTCCAAGCCCAGCTATTCTGTGGTTCTGTCAAAAGCAAATGTTAACATAAAATGACCAATCGACACATACAGAGTGGGTTTGTTGGTGAAGTCCCAAATATGTTCAGTAGCACATTACAGCTGCTAATTATTGTTGTAACATACACTGTTTTAAGAATACAAATTATACTCTATCTCTTTTCTATGCATTTTTGGAACTACTTATAATGATGTAAACTACTAAGATTTATTGTTTCGCTATGATGCTGAATATGTAATTTATTCTTCATGCCAAAAAACTCCATCACTACAGGAACAATGATTTCTACAACAATATGATTAATAGTTTCAGATCTGCTGCTTCGTACAGAAGTTCTGCAATTTTTCCTCTTAATGAATGAGTTTCCTTCAGCAAGACAAAGGGCTAAAAAAAAGCCACATTGTGTCTGTTTCTTCTAAAAATTATTTCTTAATTTTCTTCTCTGCATCTATACTGAATCTGCTAACTGCCCTTTCCCCACATATTTAGAGAAGCATCATTAATTTGTAAGTGGGAATGCAGAACAAAACAGAAATGGTTGGACAAAGCTGAGGCTCAAATATTTCAAATCTGTGCCACAGATGGGGAACTACAGAGGTACTACAGACCCTGCTTCAAAAGAGACCTGCCATGCAGAACACTTTGTTTTTCCTGTGAACCTTTCCATGCTCACACAAACTGCTGAACAGCCAGACCTTATATACACATGTTAACAGCAGCACACACCTCCAGGTCACAGGGCAGGTATGGATACTAGTTTTCCCAGTCGTTTCACAGCTACCTGCACTTCCCATAGTGTGCTAGCATTACTTGACAAATGAGAGAGATGTTTTTCCTTCTCACTGGTGCTCCATTATTTTTATTAAGATTGAATTAAAAGGTTATCCACAATCTATATCACACAAGTAACTACAGGGATCTGTTTTGGGCTGATGTTTTCAGCCTAACTAACTCACTGTGTTTCTCTCAATGTACTATCAAAAACTATAGCCTTCTTGGGGACAGCTTATCAAGAAAGATATTTCTTAAAAAGTCTCATTTAAATTTTCAGGTGATGTAAAGATACTTGGTGAAATAAGGGGATGAATCTCTTTCCCTTGCTTCCAGTTAAGGGACTCTGACTTATGTATTGCTCTCTGATTTGGGTATTGGACTCACCAAAGGTTGCTCTATCAGAAAATAGTTAGCAATACACACGGAACATACTTCATGAAACACTAATAATTTTTTAATTCTTTAGCATCAAAGGTAAAAAGGGACTACATTTCTTGACTGTGCCTTTGGTTTGGTCCACCTGTACTATAATAACAAACTGTATTACTGGTATCACATGAACAGCTTGAGCTAAGTATCACTAGTCAGCTGACAGTGAACTGTGTGTTACCATTTTCAATGGCCGCTATCCACGTGTTAATGCTTGTACTGCAGAAATTATCAGGTGATATCTATCACAAAGTGCATTTGTACCAATGACTACTAGAGCCAGATTAGTTTGTGCACCCAGACCAATTTCTTTTCATTCTGGTCCCAAGGACCAAGTGAATTAAAGCAAGAACAGCAGCTGGGCACCATAAACCCACTAGGGAAGCTGAGAAACTCAGAGAAGAGAAAGATCCCACAGAAAACATTTAATACACAGAGAAAAAGAAGATAAATATGTAATAAACTCCCTTTACATCCACCATTGAGACAGAACATACCTCCTTGGCCATGTCAGTGTATTTCTGTTTTTCTTTTGGATCTAGAACAGACCACCAATCTGCCAAGATCTTGGTTGCGCCACGATTATCGAGGCGAGGGTGTTCTTTTCTCACAAGAGAGCGGTGGCGTTTGCAGAACAAGAGAAATGCATTCATTGGTCGGCGAGCTCGTTGCTCTGAGGACTCGTCATCTTCAGTCTCATCAGCATCCTGCTCTAAACCATCAGGGCCAAGGAGCGGCACCTGGCAGAACCAAAAGGGAAGGGGTGTGAACTCAGTTATCCACGTTTCTCACCAACACTGAGGGTGAATGAGGGAGAAGCACACGGATGCAAACAGCTGTCTCCAAAGGCCATCTGTTCCATCCAGGAGATGCAGAGTTCTACATCAAACCTCCTCACCTGATAGTCCAAGGTTCATTCATGCCCTCTGCAAGACTTAAACTCTGACTTCCACATAGAACAGATTTCTAAGCTGAGGAGCTTTCTCTAGTAATAGTTCTAAAGGGGCTGGAGGGAGGAGTTCATTCTTCTACGCCCTTCCTACAACCTGGAAATCATCTTAGTGGGATTAGGCAAGCAGAGTTACCTTGGTCTTCAGTTATTTGCTGTTTGCAACTACAGAGCACACAGGGAGGAAAAGGCACAGGTAACGTTGTTTCCCCATCTCCACCATTCATGGCTCAGCCTGTGAGCTGTGCAGCACTGCAGCCCAGTCAGACACAGAGGGCAAATGTCAACACAATACACTGCCAAAACACGCTCTCTCCATTTACAGGCCAGTGTACCATTCCTTCAAGGGTTATGCCACAAAGGACTAGTTCTGACTGAATGAAACAAATTATTGCATGACACAGAAAACCACCTCCTACCTAACAGCAACACTACTGTTTTATACCACGTTGTGAAAGTGACCTGTAAGGTCAACAGAAAGCACTGTCAGAGTATCAGGCTCCTCCTTATCCTTATCAAGGTCACACTCCCTTATTAGCACATGGCTCAAGGCAGTCTCCTCAGCACTGACCTCTTCATTCCTGCCTTAGGAAGGCATCAAGGAGATTCAGATATGAATGCTACCCACATGATGGAAACATCACAAATCCATAAGCAATTCCCACTTCTTGATAGAGAGGATGATTTTAACAGCAGATCTGTGAGGTGCCACATGGCATGGGGGGGTCTTTATGAAAACAGGATAAGGTCAGTGTCATTGAACAATACCAAAATACCAAGTATCAAACTGGAGACAGATTATTTCAGCTGTGCACTCAATACTCTAGAGGATAAGCTGAATTTCACATGCAAAGATAGCAAAAATTGTTGACAGCTTTTTCCTTCTTTTTTCCCTTTAATCTTTGTCTTTTTTCAATCTTTAAAAAAAAAAAGAACAAAAACTATTAGTTTGTTATGGCCTCAGAGCCACTAGAAGCAAGCCAACAGGTCAACATCACGTCTAAAATAAACAATTAAAAAGACCACATCAAAACACATCTTGGGCAATCAAGATTGAGATGTGCAGCATGTTATTAAAACAACCCAGTTAAAACTCTTACAGTCTAACTCTAAAAAAATTTGTCCATGATTTTAAAAGCATGATTGACAATTCACTTTCCTGTGTCACTACTTGCCTTTATAGCTTTATGGGCACAGCATCACTTGTTTTTATTGTCTGTATTTGTTCACAAAAGAGAGTAAGACAACACAAACAAAATAAAAAACACAGCTAGGGTGAATCTGACCCACCATTAACCATCTATAGTCAAAGCATCCAATGAAATCTACCTTATCAATATCTTCTTCTTCTTCTTCCTCTTCTTCCTCTTCAGAGAAGTCAAGGAGTTTCTTGGCAAGCAGGGGATGCCACTGGAGACACTTCCTTTTTGGTCGCTTCCCAGTTCCTTCTCCTTCTGTCGAGTGATCCTTATTCCTACTACTGCCTTTCATTACTGTGACCTGTCATGAAAAAATATTGATAAGTTCACAACAAACTCTCAGACATAAACGACCATCTAACCAGTGAAAAATATATGAAGCACTAATACAAGACTCTTGGAAGTTTTTGGCAAGATACTAGATAGGGATTTATTCCAATTAGCAACAAAAGGATGGATGTACCTTTTCCAATCTTAATGTTTCCACTTAATGCCTACAGTAACTAGCAACGTACAATTTAAGAGCATAAAGTAAGGATGCTAGCCAGTCCAGCTCTCAAATGTGCTCCTGTCTGAAGCATAGCTGAGAAGCCCTCACACTTCACTAGTCAAGTGATAGGGAGACTCCATAGCTCTCCCATACCTGTAACCATTGTAGCTTTTCATATTTTGCGACTGAAAATGTCAGGACATCCCTCTTTCTGGCCGTGGAACATATCACCAGCCACTCATCCATTAATCATGCATTTATATATAGCAATGTTGATACAAAACCCCATGATACTATGAGCTAGGATTTCTCCAGTGTCATTAAAGGGTGCAATAGGGAAGAAAATCTGAATCCCTAAGAGAAGTGAGTTTTAAAACACAAATTTGAAGCAAACAACCAAAAGTAGTTATGCTGACACTTCCAAAGTACTTCACAGAAAACAAATACCACATGCTGATCCAAGTGTGTGCAGAAGATAAATCATATTTATTTATTCATCTATCTTGTCTGCATGTGTCCTTATCTAAAATATACCTCAAAAGTACTTCTCAGTAAAAATACAAGCTTAACACATCCCAACTACAAATTTAAGAGTTGACTTCAGAGATCTGCTACCCAAATAAGGGGCAAATAAATACACAAATAAATAAAATCAGCACATCACATCCAAGTACTGAAGCCCACAGCAAGCCCGTGGTGCTGGCATACAGTCTGGTCCCCCATAGCCTTCTGTTTGTACTGTGTACTGTCAATGGTAAGCCTGACAGGAGCATGGCTGGCTTTCTAGGAAAACAACACAAACATCGAAACAAACTGAACCTGAAGAGCAGTTAGCAAGCTACATCTTTATAAAGCCAACAAAAATTGATGAAGTCTCACAGGGGCTTCTCACCAGCAGAAAAAAGAAGCTGGGCTAAGTCCTGGTCCCACTGGCAAAGTCAGAAGAAGCTCTGTTGCTGATTCTCAGGAGAAGGGTATGGAAAGAGGTCTAACTGCAAGACCACAATGCATTTTAGGATATTGCTTTCTGGAAGATGCTAGGTACAATGCTAATGTTTCAGCCTAAAGCAGAAGGAGGGAAAGCTGCCACACCTGCACTTACACTGCCTGCCCAAGCCATGGTGCCACCATTTGGGCAAATGACTCACGAGAACTATCTCACACAGTGAATACAGCCCACATAGCTCCAGCCATGCTCCTACATATCCCACCCATTTAGTGATCACTATTTCTGGTTTTGGTTGATCTCCACCAGGTATGTTTCTTGTTGGTTAACTCACTGGCATTTTGGCAATATGCCCTTGTTTGCATCAGAAACTTGAGTAAGCAGCTGCTTCCTCTGCTGACTCCAACAGTGCAGAAAGCTGAAGGACCTTCAGACACTGCTTGCTGGAGGAAACAATTGAAGCCTGAAGGAAATAGGTCCAGATATTTTAACCTACATTTTAAAATGGTATTTTCCTGGATGCATATTAGGGTTTGATAGCTCCTCCCCACTTGTCAGCAGACTGCGGCCCCCTACCAGTTAAGGAGGCCCTGTAACTTTGCAGCTGCTTACCATTAAGTTACACACTTTGCTATCCCCATAATGTCACTTCTACCTGGAGGACATTTAAACTTTGATTTCACAGCACCCACTCCTCTGTTCATTTTCTGTAATCAACTCCTGCTGGTTACAGCAAGTATTATATAGCACTTAATCATGGCCCATTTCACCTAAATCTTCTTCCGTGATTTGCAAAACAGATCCAAATACACAAACAACTTTGGCTTTAAAAAAACATTAAAGTGTGGAAAATTAAACTGCAATCCAGTATCATAAAATGCATGTTTGAAATTGTTTTTATCCCACTGTAACCTCTGCCACTGCACCATGCTCCCCATCTGTCTCTCTTCCTAAAGAGCTGAACCACCATTTGCTTTTGTTTGGGTATTTTCAGACACAAATCAACAAAGCTGAGTTAATGTTCAAGCAGGAACTTCAGCTCCTATGGGTAGCAGAGATTCATTCAGAGATTCAGAGTTTGCTAAGAGATACAGATCTACCTATAACTCTAGTCAATAAAGTATGTGGCCTATTTCTGAGCAGGATAAATACGCTACAAGTACAATGAGGAGTCAGCTACTCCAGCCCTTACCACTGACTTATGTAGGTGAGCTAATCATATGGCTTCTTCCTACAATCCGTCCTAAGTACATGAGTATTACTGGCAACCTTCTACCTTGTTAGTGTGAAACTAAATTAATGTTTGAGTGCTCTGTGATCCTCCTCAGCTCAGCTGAAATCTCAGGGCTATTTCAACAACGGCATTGCCTTTAACTGGCACCTCTCTGCCTGCTGCCCTTCCTTAGAAAGATGAGCACAAGACTTTAGTGATTCCACAGTGTATTTTACACATCTTCTCCATCACTCCTGAGGCCCTGCCTATGCTCTATGCTGAGTTCAGCAAGGTAGCACAGACACTAAGCATCTGTCACCTTGCAAATCCTAAAGGGACTCTCAGTATGTTACGCCTCTTCGCTACAGCCCAGCTCACAAATAATTTTTGTTTTCCAAGTGTAGGTATTGAACACTCAATTACCTCTAAAATAAATTAACTAAAGCTCACCACACATTAGTACTAAAATAGAAATGTATGCTCAGCTTCAGGAATTCAAGGGATGTTCCTTTAGTTGTTTTCTTAAATTGTGAACTGTTTTACCCTACTACTTGTCACCCTGAAGCAGCAGTTTCACTAAAAAAAGGGGCTTTTAAGGAAGATGGGTTGTTACCCTACCAGCTGAACATGCATTTAGGAGACCCAAGACATAGAGTAAGTCAGATCCTGGTTGTTATACGGGCATCATATATTACAGAAACACACAGAGTCACTGTTTGCTTCCACTTTGGAGTGAATCTCTGCAATGGTCAACAACAAAAACCCTGTTGATCTGACCCCACTGATGGAAGGACTGACTGCCTTTAAGGACGACAGACTGACTTTAATGTTTAACTGCATGGCCTGGAAGCCCCTCACCCCTTAAATATGTCAAGCCATATACTCTATCCTCCATGCTCTCTCTTCTTGCCTATAAAATAGAGGGTCATTCATAACATGAACACAAAATTATTTCAGCCCCTATTTTTTAATACATCTATGTTTCCAAATCCTTTTTCCACATTTTGGCATATTCAAATTTTCATAAGTTTTGATCTATATTTCAGACACTTTTTTTGGTGTTCACTTTTTTCTGATGCCCTTCTCAGTCAAATATAGGATTGGCATGATGAAAAACATTCTAATTCTCTATTACATCACATGGGACTTTTCCTCTTAAAAACGGATGCCACCATAGAACTTGCTTTCCTTTGGATTGCTTCATCTTTCATATTACTACCCTCCCACTTTATGGGCATTTCTGTCATAACTGTTGATATTCACATACTCATATAATTATTAGAAAAGACCACAAAAAAATACAGGCAAATGCAAAATACAGTTAACATGGATACTTTCCTTCCTTCTGACAAAATGCAGTGTAACTACTTAGACAAGACACTTTGTGGTCAAGTGAGTGCATGTATGATTAAATCACAGTGAAAGTTTTACTGGCATTATTTACTTTGTGAATGGCAAAACATCAGTGGAATCCATTTACCTGATTCTTAAGATTCTGTTTATTTATCTGGGGTTATTTTTTGCCTTGACACATTGCCAATAGCATGTTAGCTGCTTGTTTTGCATGAGAGACTGGAAACTGGCTGAAAGAAGCAATCAAAAATAGCAGCTCCTTCTCTTACTTTCAGGGATCCCCAAGTGCTGGCAAGCATCCCTACCAGCAAGGATTTGAAGAAAGAGCTGGACTTGGACCCTACAAGAACTGAAGCACGCTTGGCAATTAAAAAGCTCCACAGAAAGTCACAATGCCAGTCATGGGCAGTCTTCGCAGGATTTGGGCTTAAAAGTAGAGAAGATACACAGCACCTGAAGTGCAAAGTTTGCAGTAACTGGAATTTATGAACCATGTCACAAAAAAAAAAAAAGGTAATTTCTTCAACAGCATCAGTAAAAATATCATGCATCTTTTAAGGCAGATGTAATGGCTTTTAGAAGTTAGCAAGAGTAAAAATCATTAAAACCAGCTAACAAGATTTTGCAAGCTACTTCTCAGCTTAAGGATGACAAGAAAGGTGACAGCCACTAGGGAGAAAGTAGGAATATTTCAACAAGACAAAAGTATGGACAGTTTTGCTTAAAATAAGCCACATATGCTTTATAACATCACCAGAGGATACCTGTCAAGGCTGACATTCACGATCCACTGACAGCAAGAAATACCTTCAGGGTGACATTCTACACCTACTTTTGTGCAGATACAGATCAAACAGTAAAAAAAGATAAAGTTGGGGGTTTTTTGATGCTAGCTGTATTATTTCCTTTCTGGTCCTGGAAACATTAATCAAAGAATCACAGTTTTCTTAGATGTCTTATAAATATGTATACCTAACAGAGCTTCAGAAGAAAAAAAAATTAAGATTTCTTAAGAAAAGAGCTGGATGGTGGAAGAGGGGGAGCGGGGGAGAAGATTGATTGTTTACCTTTTTACTGCATATGTTTCTATTTTAATTACACAACTGTATGCAAGTCTTCATTTATTAAGTGTTCATTAACAACAAGTGTTTGATTACATTTGGTAATGTTAAGTTTTGTTTTCCCTAGCTTACTCTGTTATTTATAAAACCTTATATACACAGGTGACCAACTTCTGCAGTACTAATTTTGGGACCATCTCACCCCACTGTTGATCTGTCACTGAAAATGCTGCTTGTGCTGAACAAGGTGAGCTCACCAGGCATCCCCCAATACATTCACAAACACCAAAATCCTTATAAAGGTCTTCAAAAACAATGAAGCACTGTAATACAGGCTAGAAAGAAATCCAAGACCTGCAAAAGCAGAACCCCAGAGATGTGAATTGTGACCGTGGTACAGTCCCTGTTGGAAGGTTCTCCATGGAACACTGTCTGAACTTCAGCAACGCTCATTTCAATGAAGACAGGGGAAATGAATTTCTGCTTTTCTGTTACCTTCAAACCACATTTCCTGGAGCCCAGTTGGGCCCTCGGCTGACTCAATGAAGATTACTGGTACAAAGGAGCAAAGGGAGAGTTCCAAGTGGATTTCCCACACTTTCTGCTCTGTTTTACACTATCTAAATTCTCTACTACTTCATAAAAACAAACACCAAAGAGAGAATAGAGGACTGAACTATGACACTAATAGCTTGGTGTTGTGGGGGCTACTGAGTCAGTGACCCGAGCTGTTTCAACAAAGAAGCAGGAGATCGGGAAATGAGCTCGTGTTCTTGCAGGTCTAACGAACTGAAGAGGTATTTGCATTTTCAAATAAAAGTAAAAGGAGATTGCTGGCTGTGAAATACACCTACACAAATACAGAAAGTGGTTTTTTTAAAAATAAATTTCTTTTAGTTCTGGAAAAAAGGAACCAGAATATTTCTATAATGTATGACAAAAACTAGTTGGCACTAATTGCTGACCAGTCAGTGCATATACTCTTTATTGTTTCACAGCAGAAAGCCATTAATGAGCTTTCTAATTTTCGAAGATGTGATGGTTTAATGGGGGACATGCTGAGACTCAATGGGGTCCTGTTTGCTAGCGGAGGTTTGGGATAGACTGTCAGCACAAGAAACACTTAGCAACACAGCCACAAGTCTTAGTTAATTTTTAATGACACACTCTTCCATCTTCATAAAGTATTTTAAACTGTTCCTTATTCTCAAACTCAGATCTGAGTTGCTTGCTTTCTTTATTCTCTAATACATAAAATTAAACTCCAGCATCATAAAAAGAATGTCAACAGCACTTTTTTTAATTTTGGGGTTTTGTTGTTTTTTTCGTTGTTTTTTTTTTTTTCTAAGTGTCCCTTTCATACCTACCAAAAAGGAATAAAAGCAACACATAACACAAGTCAATAGAGTTTAAACTTCACCTCTGCTCCTTCTCTGTTCATTCACACATGCACAAGAAGTAAGATTTTCTTTAGGATTTTTTTAATGCAAAGAAATCAACCGGGTTTTGTCTAGTATGAAAAGCATTTTATGTTGAACAACTGTACTCACTGTTAGCATGCTATCAGGATGCTTTAACTAAAAAAAAAAAAAAAGAGGGGGGATAAATTTGTTACTAGTGTTCACTTTTCCTTTTTATGTGCATATCATTTAGCTTTGCTTTTGTTTAATACTGTCATAGTTAATACCACAGAGCTATCAGTAAGAATGGTTGTAGGGGCATTTCAAATGCTAGCTCACTCCAAATCTGCTTTTAGAATGGAAACCACAGAGATAGCAAGTGCACAGGATGGCACAAGAAAAGCTCACACTGAACAGGAAAACCTCATGCATTCAATACACAGAAAAAACTTGCCTAATCTGTGCAAGGAATACTGTGCCCATATGTGTCACCATTCCAGAAAACTGCGGTTTAAAAGTTACTAAATGAACGTGGATCTTTCCATGAGACTTGAGTATAAAAGAAGTAAAGCTTGAAAAGTCATGAGATATGTAATCTACTGCGAAGTCTTTTCATGATGGCCAATTTTTAATAACGATTTCTTGATTTTCTTTCTTGTTATCTTTTTTCCTCTTCATTTATAGAAGACAACATGAAGAAATATGTTAAAATAGTATTTTAATTTGTAGGGAATTCTTCAGGCTTTAGGAACATCCTCATTAAAACAAGGGAAAGATAGGCAAACCCTGCCCACTACAAAATTGTCCTCAAAAGACACACTCACAAACTGGATCTTACCATTACAGTGCATGAATAAACTGATACAGAAACTAAAAAAAAAGAACAACCCAAATCTTAGTATACATCTTGACTATCTATTGGGTTTTCCTTATGCCCCTGCCAGAGAACAAACCCACTTTTGGGACTTCACTCAGCCATGCCAGTATTTCAACCAACACTGCCTGAAATTGGGTATGTAAACCAACTTGGAAGTCCTACATTACCTCCTGGAAAACCAAGTTAAGAGTGTATCGTGGTTTGTCTGCCAGCAAGTGTTTGCTGTGAGCATTATCTTAAACTCATCAGTGCTGGAAAGTACCAACTACCACAGTTGCAAAAATCGGCTCCTGGACCTGCAAAAATAGCCTTTACAAAGTGAGAAATGCTTTAGGAAATCATGTCAAGCTTTTATTTTCTACTATGTTTTCTCCTAGATAAACCTAATCTCTCAAAAAAAGTCAGGACTTCAAACACTAATTATTAATTTAAAAAAAAATAATAAAGTGACCAAACTTTCCAAATGGACTTGCTGAGGTCAGGCACAACAGGTTTGGCTCTACTTTGGGCCAAGCTTTTAATGAAATTTGTAGATTAAATGGTAAGCCACCAACCCCACAGGAAATGTTTTCCCTGTTTGGGCAATGCAGTTTCTGTTGGGCAGAAACATACCACTTCCATATAAAAACAAAACAGTGAGTCCACTCAGAGAAAACACACATCCACAACCCAGACACCTACTCAGCGAGTATGAAGGTGAGCATTAAGTTCAGAAAAGGAGGGGGTACAGGAAACACACCTGCAATTCGGGAGCAGGAGGGAGCCCAGGTCAGGGCAAAGGAGGAGGAAGAGGAGGTAGCATCAAAAACATTGTTGCTACCCAGTGTCAACAGCTGGTAACTGCACCAGGGTGCTGGTACCCAGGCAGGATAAAGGGGGGCTGAAAAGGAGTGCCCAGCTGCTGGACCCAGCATCTGTGCCATGGCCAGGCAGCCAGGGAGGTGTAGATAGGTAGGGACTGTGGGGCAGCCTGGGGCAGGGCAACCTCTCAGCCTGCTGCCCCCCGGGCTGGCAGAGCCTGGGGCACAGCAAAGGGGTACGGGTGCATGCCCAGTGGCTGGTGCCACTCCCGGGGTGCAGGGGGTACAGGTCCCACTGTTCGGTCAGGCATCGCTCCCATGCCACTAACCTGTGGGCAAGGGGCTGGGCATGTTGGCTGACTTAGGGCTCCTGCACTGAAGTGCCAACTCTCCAGTCACATAAAGCCACCACTCAGCGTTTCAGAAAGAGAGAAAGGGCAGTAAATACTTACTGTGCTAAGAGGAAAAGTCATGCATTTGGTGGCTCTGCTGAGCGATGCCCTCACAGGAGGACAAGAGGAAAGCCAAGCGGGAGACCTCCCCAGAGTAAGCTCTCTGCCAGCTCAGTGCTGGAGGACAGGGAGGACGCAGAGCAGAACTGTGCCTGGGCAGCAGGTAAAGGGGTTGGAGATGCTTGCTTCCAAACTGGCTCCAGCCCCTGGCAGCCCAGAGGGTTCCAAACCAGCAGCCCTAGGGTGGGAGTAGGTTTAGGGAAAGAAGCTTGAACCTAAGGGTTGCCCTTTTAAAAGTAAACTTAAAAACACATCCCCAACAACAAGCAGCACACACCACGGAAATAAAACACCAGCCAACACACCCAGATGGTCTGTGTGTAATTTTGTCTCTGAAGTGATGTGCTGAGTACAGAGTGAGGGGAAAGCTGCTCACCTTCCTTGTGTTGTACTGTGCAACTTTGATGGAAGAGTCTGCCATGCAGAAACAGGTCTTGGGGTGTAAATCACTAACACCTTTATTCAAACAGAAACATTAATATCTCCAGACAGGAGCCTACAGAGTCACTTGGAAAAAAAGCGGTTGAATGAAGACACAGGTCTTAACCAAACCAGGCCTTTTATTTGCCTTGAATTTAACTTACAGTAGGACAGTTGCTATTCCAGGATTCATTTCAGCCTTCTGCAGCTACAGAGGTAGAAACAACAAAACCAGAAACCCAGCAAGTCACAGACTACAGCTACACTTACTTCATCAAATAAGACCCCAGTGACACACTCTGCTAGCCAAAATTTCTGGGTCTTAAAGTGCAGAAGACAAGTGTTTGTTAAGGTGAGAGCTGCCTTTCTGGACACCGGGTGCTAACCATCCCACATGCCAAATGACCACCACAGCAGGTCTGCCCACAGCCCTGTGCATCTCCTGTAAAAATCCACCAGGACTATTAGCCCAGTGCTTTTCTTTTCCTGGAGCCCCTGGAGAGCAGGCAGGGGGGTTTCCTTGCTTCATGGTCTGTGCAGCACTAACGCAAAGGAGCCACATACTGGGAGTGGGGCAAGGCCTCCCACACAGGTAGGTGAGGTTGCTCACCCAGGGGGTGGACACAATGGGACCTCTGCGCTACCAAGCCTGTCTCTGCTCCAAGGTGAAGGAGATGTAACCCCCACAGCCTGAAAACTCTGACATCCTTTTGCTCCAATGCAGCATTTCTTTTTGCCCCTATATCTGCTGCCACAACAGGAGAGAGCACCAAGAAACTCAGGAAGATGAGGAGAATAAAATGCCTGAAATTCAAAACATAGAGGAGGCAGAGCCCAACCTACTTTGCAATGCTTCCTCCCACGGAGAGAGGGATAATGACAACACCCGCTACAAAAGCCCTCTGCTGACACCAGAGCAATTTATCAACAGAGCACTTTTCCTACACTAACACAGGGTAGACTGTGAAATGCAACCACCTCAGACGGGAGACAAGTGCTTGTCTGCAGAGCATCACAGACCACAGCAGCAGCACAATCCAAAAAGCCACTGACTTTTAGCAAGTTAGAGATGAGAAAGCACACCCTGAAAAATTTGCTCTGTGCTCCTGTGTGAGCAAGACTACCTGAGCCTGCATAGGGAGCAGCTTTTCTAGAAAGAAAGTTGTCAAGTCCTGCTTTTTAGCCATTATTTTAATGTCGCAAAATGAAAATCTTTGCCATGTGTCAACAGGATCACCAGGAGTTCCCTCTAGCTTTTGCAAGTCACTAAACAGTTAATCTCAGTATAAAAGAGCTCTAGAGCTGGTGAGCTCACAGGTAAGATGGCCACAGGAAATGCTTAATGTTCAGTGCATGGGCACCCTCATCAGATCATTCCCAGGAAGGCATCTGCAGTTCAGCAACAGCTTCCTCACTGAAGGGCCTATTGGGTAAGAACTCAAATTGGAATTGTATGTGAACAAGGATGGTCTGGAGTTCTGCTCACAGCCTTCAGGGATGAGACCTTCTGAATGGGAAAAAAAAAATAAAATCAGTGTTCTTGACTTGCTACTCCCAAAACTCCATTTTTATCTTTGATTAATAGGCAGTAGGCTACTAATTAGTAGACTGCTGTAGGGTCCAGTCACGGCAGAAACACAGCCAAGTGCTTTTGCACAGCGCAGAGCAGCACAAAAGAGGAGATGTTCCTGCAGCAGACATCGCAGGGTGAGCACAGCTGAATGGGAAAATTGTTCAACTCTCCTTTTCACCTCTTGTTGATTGGCAAGTTCTGCAAAACCGGACAATGCAGCTGTGTCCATCCCTACTGTACTCCATTCTAAGGTTTACCACGTGGATAACGAAGCTTTCATAATAAAATTCACTTATAATTACTACCAGTGTCAGGGGAACCATATACAGCTGTATGAGCAAATGAAAGAATTACTCCCTTAATACATATTTAATAGGCCATAAAACATCCTTGCACAACCCTGTATTATACTTCGTTTCCTTCTGCCCTTTGCAACTCAAGTGCAATAGGCCAAGACAGTTGTCTAAACATCCCCTCAAACAGCTACTACCCACTGCTCCTATGGAAGATCCACGAAATTAATGGTTACAGACAGTATTTACTCAGCTCTGCGCATCTTCAATATAAAGCTCATAAATCATAGTAACGTAAATCTTATGCATCTCAGAAACAACAATAAGAAGGCTCCACAAAAATTCAAATAAAATGGCCTTGTGCAGTGTTCACTAACAGAAACTGACTTGATAATAAATTCCTAGCTACTAAAACATTTTCTGTAGAATCAAACTGTCACAATCATCTCCCATCCTCTCCCCCTACCAATAGATAAAGAGTGTAAAAGCCAAAATTCAGTGAAAAGCGAACCCTTGGGTGTCTGTTCCCTGCCTGAACCCTTTCCTACCAGACTCTGGGTTAATTTCCAAGTTACTGACCATATTAAAGTAGCAAAAATTTGCCAAAATACATTGTATCTCAAACCAGGATAACCAAGAAGGTAAACAGAATGCCAAGGCAAAGTAAAATTTTACCAAAAAAAAAGGCTATAAATCTCTTCTCCCAAGTAACAAGATGGCCTCAAGACGTACCAGGGGAGGTTTAGACTGGATATAAGAAAATATTTTCCCACCAGAAGGGTAGTCAAGCATAGGGACAGGCTCTCCAAGGATCTGGTTGAGTCACCATCCCAGGAGGTCTTTTAAAAGACACGCAGGTACAGCACTTAGGGACATGGCTTGCTGGTGCACCAGGCAGTGCAAGGTCAGTGGTTGGACTCAATGATCTTCAGTGTCTTTTCCAGCCTAACCAATTCTATGATTCTAAGAAAAATAAGCAGAAACCAAACTACATTGCACACATTTATCAGTTACGTATCTTCTTTCTGAAGGCAGTATTTTAAGCATCAGGAATGGGTTTTTAATGCAGACAAGATTCCTTATCGCAGTGGTTTAATTTGATCACAGAAGGAGACACAGCTAAATGAACTTTAATTGTGTTTTTGGAACCACCACCCTCTCTCAGAACTATACAGATCTACACAAAAACCTTTGAGTCTATAAAAATTTGTAATGATTTTGAAAGTAGATGTACTATCTCAATACACAATTTTCAAGTGCCATCTAGTGGTTATTTTCGTTTTTATTACAATTTGATATTTAAAGAAAACTCCCTGTTTTTAAAATTTTTCAAAACTTTGTTATTTCTACTACTTATTAATATTTTATTTTGCAACTCTTGACCCTGCAATGGTAAGTAGATGCTAAAATTAAGCCTAAGTTTAAGCATTTTGTTTAACTGAATTTGGGCCAGAAAACAGTCGATTTCAGGACTAAGGAATTAAAAGAAAAATGGTAAAAAAATTTATCCATCTTATCCAGAGAAACAAAACAAGGCGTAAATGTCAGTTCATTATTTAAAGCTTTTTCAGTACAACTTAATGACTTCTTATCATGAGAAAATTTTGTCTTGTTAAAAGTCTGTAAATAATTAGGGCCTCAACTGAACGTAATGAGAAAGTCCTGGAGAATAAAGCATGTTCTAAGCATTCCTTACACTGGATAAAGCCAAAAATCCACAGTGCCATAGAGAGGTTTCTGCTTTACACTCGACCCAACTTGTGATCTTGTGCAGGCCCAAAACTTTGATACTCAGCTAGATTTGGTCACTTAACATATTAGGCTCATAACTGGAACAATTACTTCCTGTCTTGTGTGTCCCCATCTCAAATATTCTCTCATTCTCCAAGTATAAGGAATTGGGCTCACACTAGGTATCCCAAAAAATGGCCAAATGTGCACATGCAACAGTGTGCCCAAGAAGGCATCAAATCAAACCTGCAGACCATACCACGCAGACAACATGCAGAGCATATCAAATCCTGAATTTAATGTGCATGGAAAGACACATATGTGCTTCCAGCTCCATCTGGAAATTCCTAGACACAAATATGGAAGTCTGTGTCTGGTAGCCAACCAACCAATGAAAATATCTGGGCTTCCTTACAGCGAACCTCTGAGAGCCTAAAAGGAAGATGGTTCTATTTCTGTAACATACTTTCAGAGCGTTACAGTAATATGCATATAATTGTGTGCCTATCTAGGCCTATAGAAAAAGTATTAGAACACAGAGTTTGAGACAGAGCCAAAATTAAGAACATACCATTACCAAACATCATCTTCAGTATTTTTCTACTGAAAGACTTGTTAGCTACCTTGCTCTGGCAGAATCACATTTGCCGGGGGAAAAAAGTTATTAAAATGCTTAGGTCTTATTAATTCTGTCTTGATTTCAAAGCACTTTAATAAAGGTGGGAACATTGCTATCTTCCTAATATTTGCAGTTAGGAAAGAGTCTGAGAGAGATGAAAAATCTTGAAAAAAAGGTCAGAAACAAATTCATGGTCAAACCGGGCAACGAGCTTGTAACTCTGATCCCAGCCCCTCCTCCCTTCTGCTGTCTCTCCCTTCCAGAAGGTGAAGAAACTGAAAACTTCCACATTCAGCAATCTTTTTGTGTGCTTGCTACGTGGGTGATCAGAGAGACATTACACATGCCCAGCGAGGCACACTTAAGATTCACCTCCATTAGGCCTCCGTGGAGCTGCAGAACTCAGACAGTGAAGTGGAAGTGCACAGACAGCACATGCCCCTGTGCAGCCCACACTGATGCCCATGCCCTGAACAGCCCGTGCCATCCATCCCCTACCAGGGGTGAGCATCCCGTGTGTGGTACAGCCTCATCCAGCCGGATACATCATCTCACCAGGACACCGGCACCAAGGAGTTTGCTGGGCAACCTGAACTGCTTGTGCCAACAAAACACTGCAGTGGGCAAAACTGTAAGCACCTCATTTTAGACCTGAGTGCTGTCTCCCATTAGTAATGCATTCAAGCCCTTAAACACACCATTGAACCTGCCTATCTGATTTGGGGCTTATCCAGCATCCTCAGTATAATAATCCATGTACAGGTCCTGAAAATCCTATAGGACAGTGAAACTACCTCTGGGAGATTATATAAAAAGCAATGCAAAGATCTGGAGATGCAGGAAATCACAAAGCTGCCCCTGAATACAAGAACAGGGCACACACAATGCCAGAAAGAGTAAAAAAATTACATAACACACAGATAAGAGAAAATAAACAATGTTACTAAAAAAATTCCTCAGAAGGTAGAATGTTATCTTATTCCATATATAGCCTCAATAAGGCAGTCTCAGCTACTCAGAACATTAAACTTCCCTTTAAAAACCTACTGAAATAATAAATGTAATTTAAAGTCCCACAGTTCCATTATCTCATTGTCTAAATTGTTCCACTCAACTACTCAGGTAATCCATTAAAAAGGAAGGGAAGTTTTGGCCTACATGGCTGCTAGTTCTTTTTAGGATAAGAGTATTTTGTATATTCCCTCAGATGTGCCCCCTCTAGGAGCCTTCACATTAAAATGATCTGAGCTAAGTTAGCAGAGTTCCCCCAGGATGCCACACAACACCAAGCCTAAGTCTGCTGCTTTTTTTGCAGATAAAATGCAATCAAAAATTCTGCATGCAGATTTAAAGTACTTCATTTGATGGAAAAGGTCTAAAGGCCAAACACACACAGTTTACAAAATTAAGAAAAAAAATTTTTACTCACATACTATAATTTTAAAAATTGCTTTAATTGAGAGCTATATATACACCAGCATGAGTTAGAAAATCCAGTATAATGGCAAACAATGTCCATAACTGTGTAACTAGGTAGACTCATCTTTCATAGATGGCAATTCACTGTAGCATTATAGCCACATTCTCTTGAAGCTCAGTGGATGCTGAGTATGAATGATTCCAAATTCCTGGAAGAAAGCAAGCTACCAAAAAAATCTGTTCATTGCCAGGGTAGCTTTATGCCATAAGACATTTAAGAGTTTTTCCCTAACAACCTCTCTCCCAAATAAGCTTTGAACTAAGCCATCGAAAGTAAGCAGGGCTGTAGACAATGCTCCCATTCTCAAGCCATATGCATGCTCACTAACATTGCAAAAATGCATCACCACCTCGAGTTCTGCTGAACATAACAGTTCCTTTTAAGAAGAAAGACTTGGCTTATTTCTAATTCATGGAAAGACAATCACATGATTCAGCAATGTCCACTTTAAAAGATCCAAAGCTAAAAATGTGGCATGAGCTGCATGTCAAGAATTTTGGGCAAATATTTTTGCTTTGTTCCCCTTAAAACTAGAAATGTAATTATTAATTTTCATACACCGACAAATCATTATATCACAAAAAGGGAAATATTAAATACAAAATTCATAGCACCTGGGGGGGCTCTAGTCCTGCTCAAGGCAGGACTAGCTTCAAAGTTGGATCATGCTGCTCAGGAGCCTGCCCAGGGATCAAGAACCTACCACCTCTTATGGCACCTGCTCAACTACTCTCACAATGGAGGAAATTTTTCCTTATGCTCAACCAGAATTTCCCCAGCTGCAACTTGTGACTGTCACCTCTTGCCTATCCTTTCACTAAGCACTCCTAAGAGGAATCCAGCTCCCTCTTCTTCATAATTGTCCTACAGATAGTTGAAGTCAACTGGAGACTCCCTGCAGCCTTATCAGTCAAAACACAACCAGCTCTCGCAGCCTCTCCTGGTATGTCATGTGCTCCAAACCGAGCCGCCCCAGTGGTCCTTGCCTGTGCTCCCTCCAGTCTCTCTGTGCGGGTGTTCAGTCTCAGAGGTGCACAGCTCAACCTGCTGCCTACGCTCTTGCTCACATAGTCCAGTCTTCAGTTTGCTTTTGTGGCTATAACGTCTTGCTGCAGAGGTCTAGTCAACTTACTGCCCATCAGGATCACCAGGTCTTCTCTGCAAAGCTGTTTTCTGCCCTTCTTTTTGTTAATCTTCTCGGATTCCTGTTAGCCCAAACTTTCTCAAGTCCCTTTGAATGGCAGCTCCTGTATATCCAGTACTTCACCAATTTGGTGTAACCTTTGATTTGCTGAGGGTGTACTCCAACCCATCATTTGTATCATTAATGAAAATATTAAACACTGGCACCAGTATCAGTCCCCACGGAATATCACCAGTAGCTCTCTGCCAGTTCAATGCTGAACCACTGGTTCAGCCAATTTTTCACACACTGTGCAATCTATCTAACAATCCTTCCAGCTGGAATTCAGTTTGACTCCAGGGACGCTAACTGAAGTGTCAAAAGCCTTGGTACCATCAAAGTAAACAAAGTCCTCTGCTCTCCCCTTGTCCACAGCATTTTGTCTCCATCACTTCTTCAGAGTGAGGAACAATTTGCCCATGGTAAATACACGTTTGGCTGTTCCATGTCCCCTTCTTGTCCTTCATGTGCCTAGAAATGACTGCCATGAGAACCAGTGCTGCAGTCCTACCAATGACTGAGCTGAGGTCAGCCACTCTGCTGTCTCCTCGATGTTTCTTTGTGCTTTAGAGCACAAGTAAACATCTCAGGGTCTGATTTCTTCTGCCTGTATGATCCATGAGAATGATGACAATATTTCATTTAACCTGTGGTAACCTGAGATTACAACCATGCTACCATATTTGCCAGCAATTCCAAATGCAGAAGAGCTGGAAATACTGGTATCTGGAGAACAGGTACCACAGCTTATTTGTCTCAACCTTTCCTGTTTTTTTTCAGGAAGCTACCCAATACTACAAAACCAAGTTCGCAAGCTCCTCTCCCCCATTTAAAAAAATAATTAAAAAATCCATGATATTTAAACATTGCATGGTATTTTCATTGTGTTTGGAAATGTGAGTCTAATTTAGTCCACACTTTCCTTCATATTCTAATTTTTTAAAAAGCTTGTTTTTCAGTAGGGGGAAGAACATGAAGTCACAGTGATTCTGAGGCAAGCCCTAAAAACACCTCAGTGAGTAAGAGAGCAATAGCAATTGAACTTCCTTGTCAAGTAATATGTGTCATTTAAGAATATAAGAGCACCTGGCACCTAACGAAAACAATCTAAAATCCAGATGTTTGACTCCCTCAGAGGTCTGCAGTGGACAGGTCAGTTGAGAAGTCTGTTGTTCTAGGCTCAACAGTCCAAATACAAACAAAGCTTCCCTGAAAGTCCAGGTCAGGTGCCTGATGAGCTGGTAAGCAACTGGACAGACAATCCCACATGATTTGCTCACAAAAACTTACTGGAAACAGTGAAGATGCCCAAGGACTTTGGTAAGCTTGGACAGGACTTTCCAATTCAAGTTTTAAAATAGCTTAACTTGCTCAGTTTGTCACGGTTTGCAGGCCTTTTAAAATACTTTAGAACTGCTATAGGATGCATCAATTTGGCAGCAATCTCTGGGATACATGGGTCTTTCACAAGCCTTAAGTGGTGACACAAAGGATCTCATTGCAAGAGACTGGTCAGCCCAAGAAGAATCAAACACTTAAAATCAGCCGAGCCATTTCCTTCTAGGAGTAGTCCAGGTTTGCACTGAAATCTCTGCAGGAAGCAGGAAAAGGTTTTTCTTTTCTTTTTCAAGAGATTTTAAGTGGAGGGGCACTTTGGAACACAAAAACCCCTCTCAAACATGGTTGTGGATCCTTGCTTTTTAAATGCTGGGCTCTTAATGAAGCCCTCTCAGAATGGGTGGATTTCATGGGTATGTGAACGCAAACACATACCATTCATTAAGCAGTAACTCAGAAACCTCCATCTCTGAAATACTGAGTGGTCCTTTGTCTTTATCTTCTGATGCTCATTCACAATGCAATGCAACTCACAAAGCTGGACCCTTTCTATCACCTAATAAACTGAGATCTTAAAAAGAAAAAGTCTCAGCTAAAAAAAAACCTCTTAAAATACGAGCCAACAAGCCACAACTCATTTAGGCTCTCATCCCTCTCAAAAAATTATCTCCATGTATATCCAACATTTTTGAAAGACTGGGGAAATAGGTGGTTTTCTCCTGAATACTCTGGGTATCAGTGATGGTAGGCTACTGTGGACAAGTAAATACTCATTATGCAGTTTACTCTTCCTTGTTCTCCTGTAGAGAGGACATCCTACCACCTATGCTATGGCCATTATCCATGACCTGAGTTCCTCTGCTGAGGTGAACTGTGATGTTGTGGCAAAGGACAGAATCAGACTTAACTGTGGATGTGCCAGGTTATTTGATCAATCCTACCTTCTTCATGCTACTATGTGAACTCAGGGGGGAGACACCTTTCATTCAGTGGACTCTAAAGACATATTTTTCACCCATTAACACAGTCCTGAATCCTTCATGTTTGGGAAATGCCACAGCATCTTCGTGAAGTTACAAGTTACACTGTGGACAGCTTAAAAATGTCCTCCTGATTGGAAAGTTTTTCTGTGGAACACGAAAAGTGGAAGAGTGAACTGACACCTCTGTGCTTCAATACCTTTTCTGTTTTCTTTGCATCAGATTAAATGACTCATCCCAGTCATAATGACTAAAACTGGATTTGTGAAAACTGGTTCTTGGTAACTTTCTGATGCTGGCATTAAAAAACTCATTTTGCTTTATATCACAGTTAAATTATGACAAGTCAAACATTTGGCTAAAGCTTAGGAAGAGCAAATGAGTTCTCATCACTGTAAACATTTTCAGTACAAGGGCAAGCCAGTTCACAGGAAAAAGTACACCACTTCCACAGTCAATTATCTTTAATTCACACTTCCACTGCACAGGCCTACCACTGAAGAAGAAACCCACAGAGACGGACAGCACAGGCAAATTCCCGAAATGTATAGGCAAAGTACTCATTTTTACTCAAAAAAACCCATTTACACATTGAATATTTTCTTGAAAAGATGCCTCAGGACCACCCGTGGCAGCAACAGCAACTTCCACTAACAATGCAACCAGTCAGAAAGCTGATTTAAAGAAAAAAAAGTAAAGAAAAATAAAAAGAACTGCATGAAATCATTTGACATAGGCACTCCTAAGAAACACTGAGGTCTGGAAAGAGAGTGCTAACACATAAAACACAGGTTCCCACTGCTGCCAAGTCTCATGTTCTGTGATTCAGTTCTTTGAGCACATTATGAATATGAAATGTGTGGAAAACATTTGTCTTTTCATTTGGGGTTTTGTTGTTGTCAACTCTTCTTTTTTAATAATGCCTTGTACACCTCAAAAATATGGAGTAAAATTGTAAATTGGAAAAACTGCAGTCAAAAACAATGTTGCCACAAGTGGTGGATATCAGCCTGCACTGTTTCATTAGATCTCCTTTTGGCAAGGATTTCTGGAGAACCATCAAGAAAGTACCAAAGGCCTTAAAAACTGAAAGGAGAAGTTCTCTTACTAAGATAGATTATTTAAACTTTTGGTTCTCGTTCTGTTTACATTATCACCTATTTAAAACTCACATTTCTTAACCAACAGTCAAAGAAGAAGTGGCTTCAGAAAAAATAAAAAACCTCCAACAGTCTGGCTCCAGCTGGGTGGTGAAAACTGCTTCTGTAGGTCTCCAGCAGAAAAAAAAGCCAAAACAATAAACCTCCAGCCAACATAAAAAAGCCACTTCACAAGTAAGCCACACCTCAAACAAGATTGGATAGTTAAGATTATAGGTAGGCATTAGGGTTTTTATCTTCATATCTTTATGACCACAGAGAAACAACGATGGAAATATTGTTTTTCCCAGTTCTTTTGATCACTACTGGGAACCTTTGCTGACTGTTTAACAAATGTAAAATTGAGTACTTGTTAATGCCTCCAAACTTTTAACGAGCTTTACAAACTGTATTATTATGCCTATGCAGATATTCCTAGATGGAAATACAGATAGACGTTTAGGTAAGATATATCTACATCCAACCATGTATACACACATCAGGTCATAACCTCAAGGTTTCACATCCAGTTACTCTGCCACTATCAGCGGAGAAACGGCAGCTGTGCCCGCAGATAAGTCAAAATATAATTTACTGAAATGAAACTATCAATACCAAACTATTCCTGCAAAGAGAATAATTGCTGATGAAACCCCTTCCTCTACTTTTAAGGAGTAGACACTCCTTGTCCACTCTTCGAGTGGACAAGTATTTTCTGTTTTCTGTGTTGAGTGGCACAGCAGTGTCATTGAGGTTTATCCTTTTAATAATGATTTGCTGCACAGTCAATTATCAATTAAGGAATTGATCATGTCAAAGTAATTGCAAAGTAATTGCAAATGAAGTCACAGATCATGGAATAGTTCCTATTTGCTGTAATTTTGGTTTACTCAAATGTGGCAAATCTGCCTTAGTTTTTCTTCAAAGCTAATCAGGTTCTCTTTTCTGTTTGCATTAGGAACCAAAGCAGGTAGATTCAAACTACAGAGCAGAACAGTAACAGCCACCCTCCACCTTTCCGCTTTCCTGCAGTGAACTTACTTCTTGTAGCAAGAAAACTATTTGCCTATCAACCCTCCCCCAACCTTTGCCTTGCCCAGAACATTCATCCATCCTCTGGAACAGCAGGGAGCAGAAGCCAAGAGCACAAGACACTGACCATCCAGCGCTGATAAAGAAACAACAATGAACACCCCACAATGCACCCAAACAATAATTGCCAAGTCTTCCCTCCTCCTGCTGTGTCCATACGAACACAGCTTTCTTTGGAAACACCCAGGTCAATGCAGGAGTTGCCATCTCATAGCATGCCTTTAATCACACTTCCTTGTGGCAGGTGAGTCGCTTTGGCCACCCACATCCCTGCCTACAGCTACCACAGGGCAACACATTATGTGAGAGGTGCCAGGACAGCTGAACAGCATTTTGGGCCCTTCCCTTCCCATTCCCAAAAAAGGAGCTGCAGGAAGGTGAGTGTGGGCGTCCCTCTGATGTCCAAGGGTGACATCTGGTGTGGCAGGGCTGACAAGTGCTTCCAGCTACAGCATTAACCTTGAGGCACTGTGAGTTTTTTTACGCTGTAGATTCCCTTCCTCACTACATAACTCAGTATTCTTCCTACATCACCAAAGTCAGCAGCTGAGATTTCACTTGGAACAGCCTCAGCTGCCTCAAGAGCAACGCCAAGCTTGGGGCCATACACGGCCCCATTCACTCCACAGAGCCCACCCTCCCAGTCCATTGCCAGCCTTCTCTCCAAGGGCTCTAAGGTAGGACTTGTATCCATCCTCTCATCTGCAACACTCGCATCTGTGACAGTGGTGAACTGACTCCAAAGCAGCCTAAAATCATTAAGGGAGAAGTGGCTGCATAGTGAGTCAGCAAAAGAAAAAATAAAATTTATTATTTAGATGTTTGCTCTAAGAAAGTGTGTGTGGAGAGGAGGGATGGGACAGCACATCTATTGGACAGCACACCTTGGAGATCACCTTTTTTGTGATAAAAGCTGCCATCAGTTATTGTTATGCAAGTAACACCAAGTTAGCACACCAAGTATGCTAAGTATCTGCTAGTACTCAGGAGGACTCCAGGCATAACTCCAGACTGATGTCTCCTGAAGTCCCAAGATGATATTAGGTCTTTGTTTTGCAGAGCATTGTAGACTTGAAATTTACTGTGTTCAGCTTCAAAGACATCTTTAGAAAGCAGTGTAATGCATGAGAAAACATCTCCTTATTAAAAAGACTGTGCATTTAAGTAATTAACTCTTTTCCTAGACATTCATTAAAAGGGAACAGTATCCTCACACACAAATTATAAACAAGCCAAGTGCAATAACCATCACATACAAAAACCCAGCACTACTAAGACATCTCTCTGAAGAAGAGATAAGGGATCAAAACAAACAAAAATCCCAGGTTACTTTTTTCCCCCTCCCTGTCTTGTTTTGCTAAGGAAGCCCTAAAGTCTCTATTATCATACCAGAGAAACCACATAAAAGTATCTAAGGTTACACCAAGCTTAGACTCAAAACTAGTTTATATCAGTATATAATGAGGGACAGGGATACAGATGATTATTGAACTACAGATACTCTTGTATTCAAAGAGTTTTCTTATTCAACCTTAGACAATTTGAGATTGTGCCCTCCCTGTTACATGGAAAAGCAGCCTTCACAATGCAGATAATGACCTGCAATACCTACACCAGGTTATGGAAATTAAATCTTACTGAAGAAGAAAGATCCAGAAAGAGTGAAAACAAACTGATAGCTTATATGATGCTTGCACACCTCTACTGAACCACTCTGTGGCTTTATTCTGGAGCATTTCTAAACCATACAGAGACTTAAGAAAAGCCAAAGATAAATAAGATAAACAAGTCAGAATAAAGCAGGTAAACACATTCAGATTTGTAATTTCATATTTTGTAGACTTGAAAACATAACTGAGCATCCTGTATGCATTGTTATGACTTTGAATGGGTATTTAGAGAAGAAAAACTGACTTCCGCTGTTTTTTAACTCCTATGTGATATAGTTCTAATGTAGTTTTCATTGCTTTGCACAATAAAAACATACTGAAATACAGAGTGGTTTAAAATGGTCTCACTGGAGAAAGTAAACAATAAGTAATTTGCCAGAAACCTCACTTTTTATTCTGTTGTATTATACATACAGTGAAATTACTAAATTGAAATAGTTGAGATACAGTTTAACGTGTGCAACTTTTGCATTTTGCAGCTCTATCAAGCTTGTTTATTTTACTGTATACACATATTTATAAGAACCAAGAAAGGGTAATTTTACCCTTGGAGAGTGAAAGACTTCTGAATTATGAATTGCTTTATGACATGAAATCCTAACAAGATACATCTCAGAAGACCATTTATGCTGTGGCCTGCTATAGCTCTATATCAAATTAGAAACACAATGAGTGTTCGATATTTGACATTTTGCCTTCTTCAGATTACCTGTGTCACATAACTTTTCATAGGCCATTATGCAAATTCACATCAGCAAACAGATTTCTAAAATTTCCTACTTGTTTAGGTTATGGAAGTTATATTACCTATACAAGAATGGCCCCCCATTTACACAGGAACTCACATTATTAAATTAAAATTAACTCAGATGCCTCCAGTTCTTATTTTAGTCTGAGTTGTTTATTCTCAGATAGTTTAGGCTGGTTTCTCAATACCACTAAGCTCAGAAGATGCCAGGGGAATAAAGCTGTACCAAATGCTGGAATTTACATCCATGACATGTGACTGTCAGTGTGTCACAAACCCCAGGCTGATTCCTGATGAAAGAAGCCACGAAGCTGAAGCCTCATGACACAAATAACTTAGAGAGTTCACTACTTTGATTTAGGTTAAACGGATTTATGAGCTTAGAAACAGGAGTAAGTTACTGCAATCTGAGCAGCTGAGCTGTGTCGCTGACCATACATGTGCACTTTAGCCTACAGCAAAAGCCAGGTCAAGCACATTTTTGGCTTATGAAAGTCAAATGATAGGAGATTTGAATGGAGAAAATTCAATGAAAGGAGATTTATGGAGTCTACCTACTTTACTTCATCACTGCAATAAGGGTGCTCTCAGCAGAAGCTGCAGATACCGAATCATCAAAACATCCTTAGCTGGTGGTCTGCTGCAAGGTCCATCCACCGGCGTATCAGACCACTGTTCACACCATTACACCCACCAGGCACTCACATTACAAGGAGCACTGACCATACAGAATTCTCCACGTGTGAAAACTCTGCATGGTGTGTCCTACCATCTGCCTGGCCACGTAGCCAACACGTAACAGCCAGGTCTTCATGCATCTCACAGTGACACAAAGGCAGACACAGCAGCATCTGGCAAGTGACTGCAGTAGGCTGGCCACTGCTACAGTGACAGAGAGCTCTCCTACTCTGCTGAATTTTGAGATAGAGGGTTGCAGATCATGACACATTACCTAACCCGTTTGTTCATGACTGAACCCACTGTTAAAAGGCTCAGACACACAATTAGATGTTGGCCAGGTACCAGTTACCCAACTCACCCCAACTCAACGAAGTTGTCCAGAGTCAAAAGCAAACAAGGACTGTCTGGAGTTCTGCATGTGCCCTGCATTCCTCAATTTATGCTTAAAGGAAAACGGCACAATAGTGTATTTGCAGGGGCTTAATTTAAGATGATATGAAGATATAAATACAAGCTTGAGTGAAGTAAAATGGGGAAGCAGGCATCTTCCTGAACAGTGAGACAGTACCAGATGCCATAACTAACCACCATTCTCTTGAATCTTGTTCCCTGTTTTAAGTCAGAGGTCACAATCTCAGCAAGTCCACTTTCTTCAGCTGACTGCACCGATTCACAGCACCTGGAGGACCTGACCCATGCTATCAAAGAACTCCTTGCACCCTCTACGCTCTAAAACCAAGATTTTGAAGTGTTCATCTAATCTTTAGCAAAGAGATTATTCCCAGTGAAGACGTTATAGTCTAGAAGTGCTGCAAGCCACAGATGCCTTCCCAAGCCTGGAGACACAGGCTCAGGAGCTCCCCAGGACCCAGGAGGCCACCATCTCCATGGGAAACAGAAGTGCCACAGAGACACAAGTGACTGTAAACTGAATTGCTGCTCCCAAGGCTCACCAGGATGCTCCTTGCCTGTTTGCTTAGCATGGAAGTAACGAACAACCCTGCTAGTGCTTCAAATGCGCTCTGCTTTTGAAGGGATCAAATTTGAGAAATGCCAACAAGCAAGTGGGAACTGCAAGCAAACTTGCAGGTGTATTCCCTACAGCTCACAACAGCCGGCTTCAGAGCAGTGGCTCAGTTAGTGGTTCACTGAGAACCACTGATTTAACAAGCATAATCCCTAGTAAAAAGCTTTTTTCAGGAGAGTTGTACAGTACCAGAACTTTCTACTTTTCACATATGGTCATCTCTTAACACTTGAGCAACAAAATCCTTGGCCAAAGGATCTCACAGCTTAAAGAGTATCTGACACAGAAACTGACCTCCAACTGCAAAAGGCTGGCAAAGAAGCCAGAGATCTGAGAATTACCCCCACTCACCACATTATATTGTTATGATCCTGGGTAGAGTTCAGAATTACATAAACCAGAAAATGCATTTCCCCCCAACTTCTCAGGGGCTTATCCACATGGACTGTTTGAAAATCAAACAGAGAGTGATACAAGTGTGGAAAGTGCTCTTCACCATCACCTCCCAATGGATCCCAAGTCTTGTCTGGTAACTCCTAAGATACTTTGAATCTATGAGGCCGGGGCAAGGGGAGGGGAGGCCGGGGCAGGGGTGGGGGGGGAAGAGAAGGAAGCAGAGGGGGATGGAAAAGAAGACAAAAAAAAGTAAAGTAACATAGAGGCATCTTATCTGAACACCTACTGACTTGCCCATGCGCCTACAAGAATTATGACAAGTTGTTGCTACTTGCTTTACACCATCTGAAGAAAGAGAAGGAGAAAGGACTGAGAAGAGAGTGAGTTTATCCTGAGTTTCAAAAGAAATTGTCCTCCTTCTTTCTCCACAACTTTCCCTTTGGGGAGAATAGGGCCAGTGGTAAAAGGGATGATGAGATCATTGATAACAAATTTCAAAAGAAAAAACATAACTTCCCTAAGTTAATTCTGTCCCGCAACAGAATTTCTCATTAAGACAAAGCTTGGCATAAGGCATAATGATTTCCGATGTTATCCATACAAGCATAAGTTACTTTCACTTGAATGTTGATACAGCTTGGACAAGTTTACAAACATGACTGTGAAAAGAAAGTCAAAAAAAGTCATATTTCCTTATGTGTGTTCCTGGGCTCTTTCAGACCACTCTGAACTCCTGGGCCCAATCTCTTTGCTCTGCCAAACTTCTCCAAGCCAGCATATGGAGATGATCCCAGAGATGGACTCCTGTGGTTGACAGTGAACAAGTTTGCCTGTAAACTGGGCAGAGCAGAGTCACAGAATTGCTACACGTACTGTTACTGCTATGCAACAACTACTGACAGAGCACAGCAAGAGCTCTCAGCTACTTACACAGGAACACATTAACTATGAAACAAGTGGCAGTGAAGTTACTGAGACCAGAAAGATGCCTGTGCACAGACACCTGACAAATGGGAAGACAGGTCCTGAAGGTGGGTCACACTAATTCCAACACACGTAACATGTTCATTTTAGTGTCCTCCCCAGTCTTGATACAGTACCTGATATTTATTTAGTACCTCATATACAGTATATTATTGCTCAATCAAAAGCTTCTGGGAACTATGAACAGGTATTTGTCAAGGAGAATAAGGCAAATTTTAATTGTGTTTATTCTCCAAATGGTCCCCAAAAGACATTCATCGCAAGCAACTTCAGATCATCATCATAATCCATGGCCCAACAGCTTTATAGCTCATTCTGTGGGGAAATAGCCTTTTATACCTCCAAATCATATTCTATGTTCAACTCAGATACACATATATGGAAAGTTAGATGGCATCATTATTCCATTAGCATGTGGCAAATTCTTGAACTGCAGTGGTTTCTGCTTTCCTTCAGAGGAAAAGATGACAAAGTTCATAGCTGAGGAAGAATGTTTAAAATCATAAGCCTCATGAATGGAAATTAAACTCTCAAAGCTGAAAAAGCATCCTGGTCCACCTTTCTTAAAAAGAAGGATACATCATGAAGCAACAACTGCTCTTGGATATCTGATTTTTTGTGTTGGGTTGCTGGTTTTTTTTTTTTTGCAAAGGTTAGAACTGACCCTGTGCTAGAATGAGAAAGTTCAGCTGCCCACAGCATCACTATGACATCCAGAGTTCAGGATGAAGCTGTAACACAGCTTACAAGTCATATTCATTATTACACCTGGACTCATTTGTAATAAAATTATCTAAGTAGCCCAAACTGCCTTCCTTGCCTGCTGAGGAAGGACCAGCATGTGTCAAAGGACAACATGGAAACTCCTGGCCTCCTGCTATAGTGAAGTTTCAGGCATGAAAAAATCTCCCTGGCCAAAGTTTGACAGAACCATGAAGATATGTAGATAAAAACGCTGGAAACAGCTCAGATTTTACTTCCATAAGGTCAGCACCCGGAGGGGAAATGTTCAAGCCTTCTATTTAATATGCAATATGCAAAACGTATATAGTAAATAACTTCATATATATGTTGTTTATCTTTTATTTTATATATACATATATATATGCAGACATATAACCTGAACAAACAAGAGACTACAAAAGAAATGTAAGCTTTCTGCAAAATCTGTTACACTGCTACTTTATACTTCATAAGACACTTTTTTAGTTACATTTTCTAGTCTTTTTATGTGCAACAGCAACCTATATGTTATTTAATATATATATATAAATAAATCAATACACTGATGTCTCGATTCTGTGAACAGTAGTAACGAGGGGCATTTCAACTCCAGCACAGACGCACATATACACTTTTGTTATTCTGAACCATTTTGAAATCTCACTATAACTACATACATTAACTGGAGTGTTCCAAATTAAAAACTCTGCGGTGCCAAACTGCTGTTTGCTGTTAAAAAAATGGAGAAAGTGCATGTACACGAAAGCGCACTAGGAGTAACCATCTTTTCCCTAAATACACGCTCCTAAAAGTAGTGATGCAAACCTGACATTTCCTGACTCAGCAGACAGTCTCCCTGTCAGCGCTCACTTTAACGACAGAAAGAGTTCTATTAGTCCCCAGTCCTATTCCTGCAGCCGAGCCAGCAGAACAACAAGCGGATAAACAGATCGCAGCCTCAGCTCTGCGTCACCAAAGCTGCCCGCCAGGTTTTGTCTGCAAGACCAGTTTCTGTGCATGTGACCCGTTTCCCTTTCTCCCACACTCAGCCCAACAGGATAGCAGAGCTGCCAGGAAAGGCAGAATCAGGTCTAAAATTAACTTTATCAAACACAGTAAAAACGTAGGAAGAACTCAATTAACTCTCCTACCCCAGGCCGAGTTGTGCAGGACAAACAACGCACATTCCTATCATTCTCCCAGCTTTTGCATTCAGCAGATTTGTCACAGAAGCTCTACAACCAGCCTGCAGCCGAAACAGTCTTTTAAACCTGATTTTACTGTGAATTCCTGAGCGCTCTCTTCCACCAGCGTGCTTCCCTAGTTAGTCCACACACCAGCCACATTCAAACATTCAGGCCACACTTCTAGTTTTGCGGAAGTGTTTTGGTGGAATGGACAGACAGGTGTGCAAAACTGCAGCAGCACTCCTTTTTCTGGAACTATAATCTTGTCATTTAATAAGCTGAGGAAACTGTGATTCTAGATGGGAGATGCATGGGAGTACAATATATCTTCTGAGCCCTGCTATGTTCAGTTCAACAGGATCCTTATCTTATCTGATTTTCTTTTAATGCCGAAAATAAATTGGAAATTAATATGCTCTCAGAACAGAAAGAAAGAAATAAAACTAATGATAAAATCTCCTCCATTGTTTTGGTTTTAGATCATCTGACAGACTTTAGTATTAAAAAATTAAAGCTCTTTTACAGGAGACAGGAAAATAGTACAGCGAAGAGACAAATGATGACTATTAATTCTTCTTAATCCTACAGAACACTGTTAGATACTGAATGATGATGAAGGAAAAAAAGGAAAGAAATAAAACCACCCTGTTAAATTCTTTCACTCCACAAAATATTGAGGCAAAAACCAAACAACATCCAAAACACCAAACCAGAAAACTTCCAACCCAAAAACCTTAGTGTAGCAAAGTACTCAACATTAGTATATCTTTTGCTCCATTTTATCTGTCAGTTTCTAAAATCAACTAGAGTGGCTACTTCTATTTTTACACCTTGAGATTAACCAGATTAAAAAAGACAGTCCAAATAATGGCCCCAGATATTAAAAATATCTACGTACACACACCTATGATTTAGCATTAAGAAATTATCCCCAACATGCTGTTCTAGCATCAGCCGACAGCTTTGCGGTCTCTTCTTTCTTCATGTACAAAAAATAAATAAAATCTCAGAAGTGTTTCCCTAGCAGTTTTAATTTTTATTGGACTGACTTCCAACAGCAGTCCTGAAGTGGAAAAAAAGGTGAAAAACTTAGATTCTAGGCAGTCTGAGAATCTGGAAAAGCACAGAAATATGTATGAAATAAAACACAGAAAAAATATTTTTCTGGTTAGTTTAGGCAAGACTTGTCAGGAGCTCTACCTTTACCCATACTGTTGTGTATATTTTAGAAGACTATATGCATACCCTCTTGTCAGGTTTTCTATAAAACTATATACACCAAGAGCAGCAGGATTAACCCATATACAAAAAGACCGCAATCAAGATAGATGAAATAAGAAAACAATCCTTTTCCAAATACATCTGGTGTGTTTGTATCCATATACATTTTCAGTACATCAGGTCTGACAGAGAAAATGGTCTTACTAAAGAACTACACTCGAGTAAGACTTCTGTTCCAAATTAATTTGAAGGAAAGTAGGGACTCTCTCACAGTGAGGCTGCCTTCTTCATAATCTCTGTCCAGTCTGATTATATCTCAGGATAGGAGGCACTGCATTTAAATTAAGAAAATAAAGACATACTAAATATGATTACAAGTCCACAAAGATGTATTTAAAATCAGACTTACAATAGTTTTAGAACAAAGCTGTGGAGGTCTTAAGGTAAATAATTCCAGTTGGTTTTGTTGTTTCATCTTAGGAATACAACATTAAAACTGTACTATGGTGCCAAGTTTCACGCAGAGATTACATAAACTTGCTATAAATGTATAGATTTGTGATGCTTTGTGCTCTTTGATAATTTTAATCTGAGTGTGCCTTCAGCTACATTTTCAGTCCTATTCTTCCTCTTCAGGTTCATATAAATTATGCAGAGGAGGTAAAAGCTGGACTTTCAAGGCAGCCCTCACATAAATTTGGGTGCAATAACAAGGAGGCATGCTGGGATGGGAGCATCATCTTACTGTGGATCAGGTAGCAATTTGCTGGCAAGAAGACACAGTCTCATTTAGATCTAGGAGAACAGAACTGTTTGGATGCTGGTCAGTGTCAGTGTCCACTCTTTTGCAAAGACAGAAAATCTTCCTACATAGAGCTCCTTAAGAAAGTGCACTCAATCAGTAGGCATCATTTCCAAATCTTTCCCAAATTCTGGATCTTAATTAGGGAAGTTTGTTACGTTTAGCTCTGCACATCATAACTGACTTTTCCTGTAAAAATCAAGAGGTCATGTAAGACTGAACACAGAACTGGAGGTGTTGAAAGGACTCTACTTCATTATCTATCTAGCTGGCAACCCAAGACATATGTCCTATTCCAGCTTTCTGCAAAACAAGGGACAACACCTATTAACTCCTCTGTGAAGAGTCACAGTAATGCAGTAGTAAGAAGCATTAGGTGTCAGCTAGGGATTATTATCCCCTAGTGCCAAGTCACATATTTGTGTCTGCACTATACAACAGAAAGCAACTTTAAATTCACTGCAGGAGTTATCTTTTATGATGTTAAACATTCATTGCTTAGTTACCCAAAATTAGTTTTACCATAACAGTGAGTGGCCAGTTACAAATAATTTGTAAACCAAATCAAACTTAAAAAGGGTAAAAAAAAAAAAAATCATTCTTTTAAAAAGAAATGTTGATGTCTTGGTTGCTTAATTACTTTGTGCAACCACTCAGATGTATGAGTATTCCTATTAATATGTAATTACTGAAAGCAACTATCTAAGTACTTTCTCCTCTCCTCATAAAACGTATTTACAGGTACCACAAAGCTGTTTCTTAAAAAACATTAACTGGAATGCTGACAGAGAATGGAAGCAACCTGAAAGGGTAAAAGGACAACTTATTTTCCCCTCCACCAATATCACACACAGACCAACTCAACCACTATCATCCATCAGCCCTGCACCTCTTCCTTAGCATGAGTTCCAACTCGATGAACATCGCCAGCGTATTAAAGAAAACTGGATAATCATGACTGCCTTGGGAGATTGATGCAGCAGCTGGTCATGACCCTGACAATGATTTCAGTAATTACTGCATTTTTATTAAGAGCTTCAGAAAAGTTATTCTTTGAAATAAAAGTACTGCTTTATAGACTTCAATTTTGCCAATTCAGTGGAGATTTCATCGCTCTGAAATGGAGTCAAACAACTTAGAATGGGACACTGTTGCCTAAAAACAGGCCATCATTACCTGTGAGGCCTGAAATACCCAAGATGTCTCCAAGGGCTGGCAAATATGCCAGGGGACCCTCAGAAGATGCCTGCCTTCTGCAGCAATACCTGGACACCAGGCAGACCATGTGGATGGCCAGTCAACAGCCTGGGAGCAGGAAAATGAATGCTACCCTTCACGGCAGTGCATTTACACCCTGCCTCCCCTTCCTGTTCTCACGAACTTGCAAGAGCTGATATTTGGGCTCCATTTCGGATACACAAGTCATCCCCGAGGTCAACAGAAGGGAGCTTTGGTGGAGAAGTTATGCCTTCATGTAAATATTCCCAGGATATTAAAGCTGTGACCTCTGAGCTCTCACTTGCTGCAGCACTCCTGCTGACCTTGCAAAACTTGAGTGAGATGGATTGCACACAGAAGTCCCTGTCATACAAGCTGAAATTTTTTTTAGATTCTTGACTTTCAGCAAAAGGTGCAAGCCAATAATAATAAATATTAGTAGTATTATAAAAGGGATAAAGACCATGGGATGAAGAACAGATTAATTTTGTCTTGAAGAAAAGTAATCCAGAAAGAAAATTCTTTTTGCTGTCACAGCCACTGATTTAAGGGCAGGAAGGCAGGGAAAACTGGCTGTAAAAATCCTGATTTCACAAAGGCTGTCCCAAAAGAGAAGGAGAGTCAGAGGGGAGCACAGCACACTCTTAAGTATCACAGCTTGGTGTGCAGCCAAGAGATATGCAGAAGCCAAAACATAGCGCGCTAGGAGTTGCCTAAAGGCAACTCTAAAAGGGACGAGTTTCAAAGCAGTTCCAAAAATGCATCAGAAGAAACTACCTTTGCTTTATGTGCTCTGGGGCCAAGCACAGGCAGAGATCCGCACAGCTGGACAAGTTGCTATCACTGCAGTTCAAATGGGAGTTGATTCATTTTTCTTTAGAGGTACATATATGAAAAGCTCACTGAGGAAGATGAACCTGCACATCAGCACCAGACACGGCCATGAAGGCTCTTTGGTGATTTCATTGTGAAGAACAGTATTTCTGTCTTAAAATGACACGGTAATACCCAAATCCTTTTCCTAACAGCACACTTTGAAGTTACAGCGTGTCCTGAGCACATTGCACAGCCATGTGCCTGTATCATCTCATAATTAACTGTAATTAATATACGATCATTTCCAGACTTAAATGTAGTTAACCATTAACCTGTATTTGTAGACTGTATTTGCTGAGCAGCATGGTATTTTCCTTCATTCCCCAATGCTATGTAATCATGCAGTAACAGACCTTATCGGAATGGTCAACTAAAACAGTTTTTTGCCAGGGACAGAGGGAAAAACCACAAATATCTTGCTACTATTTAAACTTTTAAAAATAAAGATGACTGTTTTTTAATAAAACTTAGTCGGGAAACAAAATAAGTGAACTGCTCATTTACATGTTTTCTGGATAAACACACCCAGTTCCAGTCCTAGTGCCTATACCAGCATAGGAGAAAGTGGCATCAAGACAAGTCTTCAAGTTTCCACCTGGATTTCCTTACTGTGCCTCATCTGTGTCCATTAGACAAAAAAAGAGGATACTTTGAGTCTACAACACTGCATATATGTAATTTAGTTGCTTCTTACAAAATAATGAATGTATTGTTGCCATATTTGCAAAGCATTTGCACTAAGACTCAGTTGTTGTGAAAAAACAATAATACAACAACAATACAGCGTAAAGAAAACTATTCAGTGTTTTTTACCCATTCCAGCAACATGGACCGTCAACAGCACAAAGTCAAGGATGACTGCAGAGCTGTGGTATACATAAAATTATTCATAGTTGGGGATTTTTTTAGTTGTTTGGGTTTGGTTTTGTGATGCCTTTAAGTCAGGTGATTTTTTATTTTATTTTTTGTTTTTAATGAATAGCACTTACAGGTTTGTGAGATCACATTAGTGATTCTATCACAAACTGAGGTGTTACAGATCTCTACTAAATTTAAAGAAAGTGTCTGATGCAGAAATATACCACAAGATAAAACGAGATAACCCATCAATCACGGGGATGTAATGGGTATTATATACAAATAAATATCAAGTCCTGTACTAGAAGCCTGTTTTGCTGCTCCTTTACATTTGAGAGGGAATAACAGAAACAATTCAGAAATTCAGAATATATTTCAAGCTACCATCAAGATTCCACTTTCACACAGGAACTGCTGCCCATCTCAGGCTGTAAAACCTTTGATACAAACAGTCCATCTCTTTGTAGACTCAATATGCAACTTTAAACTGCTTGAGAAAGACTCCTGGCTGCCAGCTTGGCCAGTGTCAGGTGTTACTTTTACGTGCCTAGTACCACCTCATGTGGAGTTTCTGCTGCAATCTCAGTTAGGGAACTGAGCTTTATTAAATAAACACAGATTCTTTATCCTCCTTACTTCACATGCAAAAAGTGATGTGTCCTCTTATCCAGCATGATGCATTGGCAGAACCCATAAATAGATTATTTAGTTGCAAATTACTTGAAAATATTATGCTGGAAAGAAGACAGGCTGAGATTATGACTGACATCAAAGGATTCTCAACAAACCAGTGAAATTAGCATGCGCATCATCCTAAAATGAGGTATTAGTACTAACAACTGCTATTTAAGCATTTCAGCACTCTTTTCCCATAGGTTTCCTGTTCTGAAAGTCAGGAAGAGTAAAGAAGATGGTAGGAGTTGGGTCACCCTGGTAGGGAAGGACTTCTCATGCACCGTAGGGTGGCCTAGGCAGTTGGTACACAATGCACTGCAACAGGCTTTTACACCAAATCCAATTCTCAGCAGTACAAAAAGCATTCTTCTCAAAGCAGCTTTGGGAGGATGAGGAAATCTAATCCTAGAGGGCACCCCGGTGCCCATGTACAATAGAAATCCCACCCACACCAAAACAATTTTCTGGATGCACATCAAAGAACACACCCTCTTCAGAGCAAACGCTAAATACACCCCTCTCAGAACCGTGTCAATATTGGCACTAGAAAATGAAACCTGACTTCTAAAACTGATGCCAGGAAAGACTCCAGTTGACAGAAACTTCATGAGAGCTCTAATGTAATGTCACCTGTACTTCAGACTATAGTAATACAGGTACAGACCTTTGCAAAATGTAATGCATGAAAATATCCTGGGGTTTTGCAGGATGAATTAAAAATTTTAGGAGCTCTTGTTTTAAGACACATACAGTTTACAGTTATGTAATTTAATACATAAATGAAAAATATAAACTTTTTCAGACATCTGCAAACAGTCCTCAACAGGATTTCAAATTTACAATTAAATCTTACTTCATAATCAAACGCTTGTATTTGAGGTGAAAACTGTCATAAGTGGGTAAAGAAATATCTGAAGCTTTCCTTCTGAATCCTAAATACAGTAACTTAAGTAAAACTGCTATACAACCTGTCTCAAACAAAATTCTCCTCTTCATACAGAAGAGTTTCTCAGACTCTGAAAGAGTTTGTTTTGTGTTTCAGGGTTTTTGTTCCCCCTAAATAAACACAATGCAACTCTCATTATCTCTTTCTGCCCAACCATTCTCAGTACTCCCTTTCCTGGGTCTTTGTACAATGAGACATAACATTACAAAGTATGCCTATTAACCACGCTGAAAACAGACTATATTAAGGGCTGAAACAAAGCAATATCCAAGGGACTGGCTGTTCTATCACCCGATGACAGTCAGTGGACAAGGAAGGCAGGCAGGCAAGCACACCAAGTCCTGCGAGCTGGAGGTCTCACTCAGCCTTTTCCCTGTCGCTTGACTCAGTTCAGCCACTTCAGAGAGGGGCTGAACATAAAATATACCTTCGTCCCTTTTGCTCCCAGCTGCTGCAGCAGCCCAACTAATTCCTGAAATGCCAGATGCCCTCAGAGCTGATAACATGTGCATCCCCAAGCACGTCACTTGGGGCCCAGGAGAGCAAGTAGAGGGATGCAGCAGAGGGCTGGGGAGATAGGACCCACACACATGCACACACATGAATGCCTCTCCCTTTACACAGCTCTAAATAAAATCAAGCCGCTCATGTCATTTCCACTGCCAGATTAGCTCAAGCATGGTGAATTTCCAATTCAGTTCATTCACCTCACTTTGATCTATGCTACATGCTGCCTTCTATTCATATCTACAACCATCACTGACAGCAGCAGAAAAAGTAGCATAAATCCAACAATAAAACACTTTTCAAAGTGAGAAGCTAATGGGAACTACAGGATTAGGCATTTTTTCTTTAATTTTTTTTAAACATTCTATTAGCCTGATATTAGCACGCTGCAGCACAATTTTATTTCTCTTGAAGCAAACAGGAGATTAACGCACTGAATACGGTCAAACCAAGTTTAAATAGACAGCGATTAGTTTTGCCCCTGGCCTTGCCCCTGAACCTTCCTCCTTGACCATTCAATTAAACCAAGCAAGGCATCTCCTTAGAACTACAGCTTTTAAGTAAACAGATAAAAACATGAAAATCTCAGAAGGCAAGTTAAACAGAACACTCAGTGTAAACAAATAAAATGATGATGCAGCAGCAAGAAAGATGGAAATGATTTAAGCAAATGCTCGAAAACAATTTCCTTATTTCAGTATTTCTCCTCATTAGTCTAAATTATAGGTCATGCAGTTTCCCTTTAGATCAGTACAAAATTGCCATCTAAGGTTTTCAAACATACAAATCTCAAAGATGGGGTCTTGAGGCAGAAACAAGGTAGAGAGAAAGGAAAGGATGCCTATGCATATATGTCAAAGTATGCATATTTGGAAAATGAGAGACAGGGGATGTTTGTGTATTTATATAAAGAACTGTATTACATACATATCCTATATGCACAAATAGAAGGTAACTGAAAATCTCATACAAAGCTGCTTTTATATCATGTCTTTGTCACACATCCAAAGAATGTGTGAACCCCAATATGCTGCTGGGTAAACATAACCCTGAAAAGAGACACAGTTTTGGGTCAAGAAAATTCTAGTCCTGGTTTGCAAAGACTCAATCCAGAACTGCATTTCTGGAAGCTAATTCAAAAGAGGTTTTGGACTTATCAATAGGTTTTAAGTACTTCAGAGAGAAAAGGGAAAACTTTAGCTTCTGAACATGACACTCTTAATGTGTATTAAGTTTAAAATCAGGACTAGTACTACGCTTACCACGAACACCGAAGCACTCAGACATTAGAGCTTCAGAGAATAATATAGCACCTTCACAGATCAAGCCATAGTTCAGGGTCAAGTCTCAACACTATAGGATTTTTGTCTTACAAAAGCAATTTTGAATTAAAAAAATAAATCAGCCACGTGCACTATTGTTTTATCCAGCACATACTCTGCACCAGGAACTAGTCATATTTAATGGCAACTAATGATTCATTATTACGTCTCAGAAATAAAAACGGATGTCAGGAAACACATGGAGCAACAACAGTACCACCTCATCAACTAATTACCTTGATAAAGGAACTACCTGCTTAATACAGACACTGGTAAATACACGTTTATGAAACCGAAGCATTGTTTACACTGTCTCTAAATGACAGGAAGATTATTAAATCCTGAGCATCATAAGGTGAGTGGACCCTCTGCATATACAATGAAAGTCGTAGCAAGGTTATGGGAATTCTGCCTGGGCCTTAATTTCAATACAGTCTGTTTACATTTTTCCCAGCCTAAAAGGCTTCATTCACCAATCTACAAGATGCAAAGAAGCAGTAAAGATAGTATTATGTTGTTGCTGGTTTGGGTGAAGTTTTTAGTGTTTCCATGAAAGCTTGCAAAGTAAGAGCTGGAACAGCACAGCTTGACATAAAACCAGGTATCACTTGTAGTCTACAAAACAAGTAGCACAACTTGTAAAATTAGCGTCTTTAGACGTTCACTGCCTCAGTGAATCCAGCCTGACTTTAAGAACGTTTAGACCTTTGTTTTGCAAATCCTTTTGAAGTACTTATCAACAAATACCACAAATTAGTGATCAGCAGATGTTTATTATCCTGTAACTACTTAACTAAAAACCACGTTAACACTTCCAGCAGCTGGGAGATACATAACCCGCTTATTCTGGTGCATATCTCTCAGAACGGACCCAGAACAGCCCCCTCCTGCCTGTACCAGCTCTTCACAGCTTTTTTTCCACTCTTGAGTTTATCTAACAGCAGGCTGAAGGAGTCATCTAGTGGTCACAGACAATTCCTGCAGCCTAGCAGCTTCTGCAGTCAGGCTGCCAGGGCAAGACAAGGTTTTTGATCCCTTAAAGCACTGACAAGAGTCCTTGTAGGTCCGTGATACAGTCCTTGCATCCATGTTCATGATGGTCCGTGTCCATGTTCCCTAGCACAGCTAAGTGTTAGTTTCCCACTTCTGGCCCACATCAAGGCCAAATTCAACTTCTATTCTTCTTAAACATGCTTGGGAGTAGACGAGGCTGTGCTGTTTCTAACCCATACGTAGCTGTCTGTTCCTCTTCAGGAGTGGACAAGCCTTCTCTGAATAATGTCGCTACCTGTGAAGCACCCATTCAAGTGACACGGATTAAACTGCTAAGCAGCACATAGCAAGCCAAGTGGTCCTACTACAGCTCACATCCCTCCTCTACCACAAAGTTGTGTGTAGGCTTGGACAAAGCTCCTGGGTGTTTAGGTAAGGTTATCTCAGTCACAGAAGAACCATCCACCTAATAACATGCAAAACTCAGAGAGAACTGGAATATGTTAAACATGTATTTCATGTATGAGTTAAAGTAACACTTTGATGAATAGTATTAACATCTATAAAAATCTTACTAAGCTTCATAAAAATTTGTAATGCTTTATCAGTTCTCTGTTCAACACCTTCAGTCAGGTAAGCTCCAAAAATTTAAGGCAGTATAATTTTACATGAAAATCTCAAATATTCATTCTTCAAAAGAATGGTCATTTCAACTATACTAGAAAAGTGAAACACTGGTACTGGTTTTCCACATCAACACCTTAGTTTTAAAATAAACTCAGATCCATTTTTTTTATTCTGAGTTAATTTGCATTATGTGTTGAGTGACTGAATCACAGGCACCTGAACACACCTTAGGCAAGACTGTACTAGGCTTTTTTTTGTTTCTGGAAATCACTTTGCTGCCACTCTAATGCCATGCTCTGGAAGAACATGATGCTACTCTTCCTCCACAGAGTAGGGATTGCTATTTATGTATTTTCTTTTTAACTGTTTTGCATTGCTGGTCAGAGGTGAATCTAATACAGTGAGCATCAGGTGTTACTTATCATACACACACATACCCCTCCATTTTATAACACCCCTCTCACACAAACCCCCATGAAGTTTACCATTTTGTAACTCCATTCCAGCAGCAGCAGCTTCCCTTCCCCATCCCCAAAATAAGGAAATATCTGGTTCTCCAGACCTCTAAAGGAAGCCAAAAAGACTTCCTTAAATTCATACTCAACCTCCCTGTGACTCAGAGCCTCTATCTGCCTCAGTCATTTCAGTCACAAAGGTGTCAACTAGCTTTTTTCATCCTATACATCATTTGGGCAATTCCAGTGAAAAATGGTATAAAAGTGCAAATTATGAGTATGGTATGACTAAGGAGCTCTGACCTATTTCCAGCTCAGTTGAAGGTGGAAAACAGTGGTACCACAACTATACCAACACGTGAAAGAAAAGAAAAATGAGCGTTGCAAGCCTTAGTGTCAGAATTAAACAGAGAAGGTTCCTTCAAAATGGTGAGGCATGAGCAGCAAAGTGATGTTTAAAGCTGGTATTTGGCTCAGTTGGCCCCTGATCTCAGCAGGCAGCGCCTGCACCTTGCTTCACAGGTCTAGCAAATTAAGTCTTGGTCAGATCTGCTTTACACGGACAACCCACAGAAAGACTGATCCCAAAGCACATTTGGTTCTCTGAAGTGGAGGACACCTTACCCTTTTAGGTCACTAAATCACCAAGAGCTGTTTCTTGCCACTCACTGCTCAGGGGCCCAGTCACAGAGGTACTGTGAGACAACAGTGTAAACACCTGGAAGTTTCTTGGGTAAAAATGCAAGCAAATTCCATGTGAGACTACGTGCATTGACAAAAATCTCAGTAAGCACCATTTTAGTGGAACTCACTTAAGAAGCAGGTTCTTTCTAGTCAGGACCAATAAAGAGTTACTAGGTTTCAGCTCTTTCCTTCTCCCTTCAAGACTTCAATAAGGCTTCAACACAGAGGCAGTGAGACAACAGTTCTGCAGCACTCAGAGGGTTGTATAGGCACACCCTAAATGTATTTCTCTAGTTTTTAAAGAGGCCTAATTTCACAGAATATTCTGAGTTGGAAGGGACCCACAAGGATCATCAAGTCCAATTCTTAGGTGAATGGCCCATACAGGGATCAAACCCACAACCTTGATGTTATTAGCACCATGTTCTAACCAACTGAGCCAATCTCAGGGTCTAATTGCATTGTCAATAAAAACAGTATCAATATTTTGCAGCCTTAACTGTCCAACATCATACAAAAGGTAAGGCCACTCTTAAGACTTTCACACAAATTTGACTCACTCTAATTTTATTTCTTTATTTTATTTATGTATTTTACACAGAAAATATTTTTTGGTAAGAGCAATGAAACAGTGGGTTCACTACTGGTCTAAAATAGCATGCCAAAAAATTTCACTGATGAAATGAGTGGTAGACAGTAGTAGAGGTCTACTCATGTATATCGTGTTAGGCCAAGTCACACTGTCCTGTCTTACACGACATTTTCAGTGAACAAGGATTAGGAATAGCCACTGAAGCCCATTTTGTCCTATTATTACAAGAAAGGCGCACACACTTTTTATATGACATATATATTCATATATACACAGATGTATGCATTTATGTGTGTATCTATCAATATATACTTTTCTTCAGGCACATGCAAGATAAAAGCAAACACCACACAGTAGGCTGGTTTGTGAAGTAGCCATACAATAAAAAAATAAATCAGTGGCAGACTGAAAAAGACTAGAAATTGCAAAATACCACAGCCACACTTTAAATACTTCCCTCCATGCAGTAAAATTAAAATGGGAAGCTCCTTCTGGAGCTTCTATCACTTCTTAGTATGCAGATCAGCCAAAGCATGGTACTTTGTACAAAGCATGTACTTTGTTAGTGCTGCAAATACCTGGGCCGGCACATTTCCTTTTCATAAATGGTTTATTATATTGACCAGGCTTTTATCACCCCAACAGATAGCCATCATTTCCCTTTCCTAGAGGTCTTACCACACACCACCTGGGAACTTTGGTTCGCTGGGTAGCTGCCTCTGCCTCCCTGAGATATTTCACTAAGGGAGCATATTACGTTCATCTTCCAGAGATGGTACAACGTTTGAGAATTATTTCCAGGTATAAATCAAGGAGGCTGACCATCTTAAAACAAACACAGTACTGACTGAAGCCTAAGCATCTCAACAGCCTCTATTTGCACCTTAATTACTCAGCAGAAATGTGCTAAACAATATCAGTCAACTGAAGATGCCTTTCTTCAAGGACTTGCAGGACAAGCTGATATACCTCTCAGAACTGTCAGGAGCAAAGGATTTATCTGCTTTTATGTACATCTGTCAACTCATACTGCAAGAAATTTAGTCAGAAGCAACAGCATAAATTGATGACAATATTTAGAATATATTCATTTTATTAGGAAAGCTCATCTGCAAAGTACCTCTTCTTCCTCTGCCTAACCACCACTTCATCAACACATTGATTTGGAATCCTTGTCTCACTAGAGGTCCATCAGAAAGCAGATGTCAGTACCTGCAGCAGATATTTCCAGGTGCAAATTCAGAATTCACAGAGCAGGGACTCAAAGTCAGACATTCAGTGAAAGCCCAGCATCTAATCTGGAAAACCTCTACCACAGTCCTATTCCTGTGAGCACTTTGAATAAACCATGAACACTGCCACAGACGGGAAGGCCTCACTTGTGTTGTTAGAATATATCACAGTTTTGGTTTTTTTCAAATGGGCCTGGCTAGCTGCCTGCCTTATTGAAGTCTGGAAGGGAGAAGGAAAGAGCTGAAACCTAGTAACTCTTTATTGGTCCTGACTAGAAAGAACCTGCTTCTTAAGTGAGTTCCACTAAAATGCTGCTTACTGAGATTTTTGTCAATGCACGTAGTCTCACATGGAATTTGCTTGCATTTTTACCCAAGAAACTTCCAGGTGTTTACACACCTGATTGCTACTTCTGAGTTATTCCACACAATAACAAGCTTCAAGGGGCAGCATCACCTACCAAAGAAAGTAATTTAGCCAGTATGGGAACATCTATAGCTATATTACTATGATTTTAAACTTAAAAAAGCCCACATACATTCTCGTACCTAGCTGGGAACAGGAAAACTCAAATTATTTTCATTTCTCCTACAGAACATTTCGCTTTGGAATTAGTTTGGGAAACAAACATTTTGTTTGAACACCTGCATATAGATATCCCTTTAATTTGAAAATATTTTAACCTCCTGATATCATAAAAGGCACTTTACTGTACAATAGTGATCTAACAGATAAAAGGTGAGGGATCCATTCTGAGTAGCTTTCCCCCCCATCTTCAGTTGAGATGCACAAGTTTTTCCGGTAGCACCTTTTTGGGGCTGCTTTTGAAATAAGAAGTACCCTGTAAAGCATTAGCTCTCGTTACAAAAAGCATGTCCTTTCATACTCAAATTTCACCACATCTGAAAAAATCTCAGATGCTGCCAGGGTTTCAATTCAGGTTAGTTGGCCATCAGGGAAGAATGAGTCCCCAGGCAGCTGCAGATCACTCCAGCTATCTGCCCTGTCCCTCCACACCTGTGACAGTGCTTCCCAGTGCAGCTCTCCCAGTCTCATCCATGCAGAAGTCCATGGAGAATGCTGCTGCCATTACACCATGTCCATGAGGAGGATGGATACATCACTGTAAGAAGGTGCTGCAAGAGGGGCACCACCTCGGTGTCCTCACCAGCTGAAGCTGTATGTTTACAGAACCATGGTCGTGGCCCAGCTGCATCAATTGCCTTGAGGTATTAGGTCCCTTGTATTTTGCCATAATTTGCCTAACAAAGAAAGCATTATTCTTGTGGTTTACTCTTAATAAGTACCTTTTCCATTTACAGCAAAAAGAGAGAGTCTTATTTTTCCCTCCAAAAGGAGAGTTTCTAGGTAGTTCTTTCAATCCTTTTGGCTTTATAAAAGCTGTGCAAGCTTGATAGAAACATTCAAATAAGTTTTCTTTCTCATTCTGAAACTATTATTCCTTTTGTTACTTTCACACAAATATAATTTTTGGTTTGTATAAAGTTTTCATTGATCAGTATAATTTTGTAGCTTAAGTTACTCTAAAATATTACTTGAAGATCTGAGGACTCAATCTGCCACATATTGCTATGGGTTTTCAATTTACTTTCACAGGGCAAGGGAAGAAGCAGAGATGGTAGTTTCAACTCTTTACTATCTGAGCAACTTCCAAGCAAAGTAAACACTGATCCTTTAATCCCTTGTCAAAATCCACTAGCATGGATTTCTGTACTTGCAAGGAGTCTCACAGAAGGTAAAAAGGCCCTAACCAAATGCACAGGTCTACGTTAGCAAATCTCAAAATAGGATCTTTACCTTGGGATATAACATTTGACCACCCTAGCCAAAACACAACCCCAGTGAATTCACGGAGAAATACTTGTTGGTGTTTTTGCCAGCATCTGACACATAACAAAAGCTTGAAAACTGCTAACAAAAACTTCCTGAACTCTGCAAACACAAGCAACTACAATCAACCTGATATCTAAAAAATAAAAAAATATTATTATACTGTCCAGGGATACATATTCTTCTTATAGGCCACTGGAGGCGAAGCAGTCTTCTCTTTTTCAGGTAGTCCACTACTAGTGAAAATCTCAAGAGTAACTGATCATAATTTACAGCACCACCTCCAGACTTATAAATTTAACCAGCACAATGAATCTGTAGTAAACTGGTATTCTGCATCTAGAAAGAGCTATCTTGCTAAAAATCAACAATCAACACACTCACTGAAAGTCCCATGCAACTTTTAGTAACAGCCTGGCATGTAGCATGCTGTGCTGGGTCCCACAAAAGCAAGCAATGCAAGGCATCACCTACTTCAGAAAGGAACACAGGTGAAGGAGAAAAGCAACATCACAATTAAGACACGTTATCTTCAGCATCAGTAACTAACTGATGCTATCTGCTCTGGAAACTATCCAGACTGCAAAACCATGTTTAAAAGAGACATACAGGTCCCTAGTAGAAAAAACAGACAGTAGTGGTCTACTTCTGAAGATACATCCTCCTCCTCTCGTACTTCACTTAGCCTGCCCTTAAGGCTCTTCCTTGACAAGCAGTAAGCATAAGGCAGCTTGGAAGCCAAAAGCAGTTGTGTCCCTTTGTCCTGTTTCTACTACCCATTCTTGGGGGCAATAGAGCTGTTCAGTTCTCCAGTCTGACTCCTAACATGATATATGATCCACTCAATAGTGGTGAGTTCTATCTTTATTGGGCAGAGTTAAGCTAATAAAAAACCCACTAATTTTAGCAATGATCAGTCCTCCAGTCCAGTTCATTATACAACCACAAAAACACTAGCACGGCCCCATAAGGTAGGATGCAAGGGTCTAAGGCTTGGACTGTTTCTTTCAGTGACAGTGCTGCCATTTAAACATGGTGCTTCACTATTACCTCTGTCAAATAAGTCTTATTCCACTTCTTTGTCAGGGAGCTGTATTTCAAATAATATGTGTATCTTCTATCTATGTTGAAGATGGGGTCAACATTACACAAGTAGTGAACTGAAGGTGAAAAAATTTCTAATTTACTGTACCTCTCCCATCAAAATGCACCAAACTTTGAAACCTCTGTTTCCCCGAAACTGCTTTCAGCAAAGCTAATGGAGAACTTCACCTAAGAACTTATCAAAGCCTATATTTCTTTCATTTTATAGCAGAACGAATAAATTAAATTTGGCAGCACAGAAAACAGCTACTCAAAGCACACACTCTGGTCTGGATCAAGAGCACAAGCAATTCTGCTCAGGCCTCAGAGCCTGGGACGCATTAAATCCCCCATGATCCTCATCAAGATATTTGATTTCTTCCTGTTGTCCCCTGTCACCTGGGGAGCTGCTCAGACCTGCACTGGTGCCCTGTAGCTGCGACGGCAGCATCCAACACCTGGCCCACCATGGCTGGCCCACCACAGCTACGTGTTTGGGGTGGCTTCTCATGAAGAGTCCTCTGCAAAATCACTCAGAGCATCATGGGCAGAATGAACAAAGTCATCCCATTAATCTGTTAACAGGAAGTAATGAAGAGGCAGAAAAGCAAAATACCCCAAAGTATTTGTGTAAACCTGCCACCAGTTATGGATTAATAATTGCAGAGCTCCATTAGAAGGAATACAGAGAATGGTGCTCACCTTAAAAAGCTGAAAGTTAACTAATGAATCTGTGACATTGACATTCTTCACTCCATAAAGAAAAACAAATCAAAAATTGCAACAATGTAAGAAGATGCCTTTCCGTAGAAGTTGCCCATTCATTGTAACTGAGATACTCTTCCAAACACTCCATTTTCTCTCAACCAACTTGACTTCCTTTCTGAGGGAGGCAACTGTAAAAAGAATCTTTTTCCTTTTTGTATTTTGTTTCCATAATTTTATTGCCTTGTATTATAACATCATGACACTCCTTCAAATACATCACATTGTTCTAGATCCACATTTATTACTAAACCACTGTACAGTCTCTTCTCTGGCATTACTCAATGCATCTAAAAGTTTTGAAACAACCTGAGCATTTTTTCTATTTTAAGTTGTTTGGAGTGAACTTTATCATCTGTCTTTTATGGCTATATTTGTGTCATATTTATCTACACTTTTCAATGAGAAAATTTACAAAGTATAAACTTTCATTGACTACACATCTTTGCTACAGCAAAAAACATCATTTCCTGAGTATACTCCATTACAATATTAGTAGAAGCAAAACCATCTAATCAGAGATCATAACAATATAATTGCTCGTTTCTTGCTGTTGAGCCTGGGTAGGTTGTGACACTTGGTTCCTCCTTCATCCACTCCCTGAACCTACAGGACGTAAAACCAGCACTCACCTCTTTAGCCTTCCCCAGTCACGGAGCTGGCACAGAAATGTTTTCGGTGCAGCAGTCTACCATCCTGCCTACAGCCCGGCTTCGCTGCAACAAAACAAAATCACCACGATACCGCTTTTCCAGCCTGGCGCGTTCGCCTGTCAGAAACAGAGCCCGCAGCCACCCATAAAAATTAACTCCAGACCGATGAAAATAACTCTTTCAGGGGAGGAGTAGCAGCGTTGTTGCGAGGAAAAGGAAAAGCAGGAAGCTGATCTCAGCAGCGCGGGGAGCACGGACGGGGCGGAGCGGAGACATGGAGCGAGGAAAAGTGGAGCAAAGACTCGCTGCTTATAGCTGGGTTTTGGCAGTACGACCGAACACCACCGCATTACTGAAATACCAGCGTTACGGCTGACACAGGGGCCAGCAACACCCCCTCCCCACACACGGGCACCGCACAGGCCCCTGTCAGCGCTGGCGTGTCAGCGCTCGGCGCTCCCTGCACAGGTACCCGGCCCCCGCCCGCGCTGCCTTCCCTGCCGGCACCACCAGCCCCCGGCCCCAGAGCGCCCCGAACCCTTCCCTGCTCACCCTGGCCTGGGCAAGGGCTGCCGTGGGTGCCACGCTGAGCCCGCTTTCACGCGTGAGCCGGTTTGAAAGGGCACGTCCTACTCCTGCTCTTGCAACTGGGGGAACCTCCTATTGCGTGGTAAAAAAAAAAATGGTATCTTCTAAAGGACTGGACTGCCATGTTTAGTGTGTAACTCACTTCCTTTGATGAAGTTTAAAAATGAAAATAAGAAAAGAAAAAGAAAAGAGGGAGGATTCTTTAGGGAGACAGCTTAAAGAACTGAGAGGCTTTTCATGCCAAAATTCAAACTGACACCAAGGAGGGCTTTAACTCGACAACAGCACCTCCCACCCTCTAAGAACTTTCTCTCCCAAAAACATATGCTAGCCCCACCAAGGCCCCAGTTCCCAGGGGAAAGCAGGCCATGGGAGCTTGCTCCCCAAAGGATTGTTCCCCGCCAGGAGGGTTGATCTGGCTCCTGCTGGGCGGGACACCCCCACCTGCCCTCCCGGCCTCTGCAGGAGTCAGACTGCACCTGCTGCTTGCCATGCTGTCCCCACATTCCTCAGGAGCAGAGTCTGTTTGTATCATTAGGACAGCCTTACAAACCCCACAGAAAACAGCAATATATAACATTCTAAATAAATGTGAGCTTGGAAAACAAAGTAAAGCCAAAAAATTACAAGGCAAGGTGGACAGACTATCACTAGAGCCATCGGCCAGTGTTTCAAAAGAATAATTAAAACCCATAACAGGAAACAGCATGTCAATGGATCTTCATAACACTCACACAGCCAGGATCTGATCTATATTTCTCAGCCAAAAGCAGACAATCCCTACGCATTTAGGGTTTTCCTAAGTGAGACCATGAAGATAAGCAGGAATACCCTGCATTGTTAAGACACTTGTCTTGCTCTCTCTTTCAGGTTTCAGTGTTTTTGCACGGCAAGATTTGCAGTACTTTCTATTGGTGGGTACAGAACGGACACAGGACAAAAACAAAACAGTAAATCAGTTTAAGTCAAGTTTTGAAAATCCTACCTGATGTCCTCTACATTATACTGACAGAGGCAAGGTGGCCAATCAATTTTACTTTTACCATTTCTTCCATGTATTTTCTCTTGTCTGCTCAATATAGGAACCTGTAGCATATCTAACTCACATTTGGAAGATCACATTATGAAAATCAGCAACTTTAAGAAAGCATTCAATGACTCTGAAATTCACTGTGGCTTGTTCACTTTTTGACACTGTTTCAAAGTATGTCCTATACTCAGTCTGCAGACAAATCCAGACTGAGCTGGAAAAACAATCCCACTCTCCCAGCCTCTCTGCAGAGCCTGATGGCCTTCACTTCCAAGAGTGGGCAGGCAGGACTCATGCCTTTGTCTTCAGCCTTCCCAGTTCACAGCCTACCTTTGGTGACTGCAGTTACATTAACTCCTCAGGCTGTAAGCTGAAGGTCACTGATGCAGACATACATCCCTCTGTACAGCTACTCCAAGGGAGCAGTCAGCTCCGACCGAGCGGATGCAAAGCCTCATTGCAGCAGTATCTTCTGGTGCTGCAGCAACATCGAAACAGGCACAAGGAAACGAAGGCAGCCCAAATCTCAGCATGCAGGCTAGGCCAGCCAGTGTACAAGCAGCAACACACCAGATCCTATCCATCTTAGTATCAATGCCATTTCTGCACCTGTAGTTTGGCAGCTTGAACCCTTTTCATTCACACACTGAGACACTAATTTCACTCCCAGGAGAACTTAATTATTCCTTCTGGGGAAACTATTAGTACTGGAGTGACATACAGCTGCTTCCTTACTAAGGAAACATATAGCTTAAAGCCAGAACTATATCAGAATATATACTGGGAATGTAATTTCTATACTCAGCTGAACAGATTTAGTGACTATTAAAACCAAGAAGCCACAAAATCTGCACAGGATATTGTGCTGAGGGTGGTGTGTGGACTAACAACAGACAAGGTGAAAATACAGGTAAGAGCTTTTTCTTAAGAGTAAACAACCTAAGAGAAACAGCAAGGACATTCCCAAAGCTTTTCCAGTATAATTATTGTTACATAAATGCCTAGGCTTCTCTTCAAATCAAACCCAACACTTCTACAGTATCACTCACAGCTCTGGGAGTCCACCACACCTGAGATAAATGAGTTCACAAGCCCACCTCCAATCCCAGGGTTAGTCCATGTATTTCAGAGAAGCTGTTTCCTACCTGCTTTTTAGAAGACAGATTCAAAAACAATGAGCACTGTTTTCCCCCTGCTTTTCAAGTTGATATTCAGTTTTGAAAAGGCACTCCTCAGTTCTCACAAATCCTGGACAGGTATGCTGCTGCTACAGTGTACTGTACAGCCTCCTTCCTTCTCTCTGCTTCTTCAGTTCAAGTACACGTGCACCAGAGAGAGTATTTCATTAGATACAGAAGAGCAATCTCTGACACTCTTGACATGACAGACAAGGATAATTTATTCCAGCAACCTCGAAAACACCAGAAGCACCTTTTTTTTTAAAACAAAGAAGACTTTTAGTAGTCAATAAATATCATTAACTAATTTATGAGGTTAACTAACAAATCACTTAAGGCACATCTTTAACAACAAAGGCATATCTTTTACTTCAGTCTATCCTGATTTAGTAACAAAATAAAACACTTTCTCTTACCTTCTTAATTAAATTGCTATTATTTATTTTGCAAACAATTTTTAAGCATTCTGAAATACCCTTCTCTATCAGCCCACTTCAGTTTTTTACTGTTGAAGGCACTTCATCCTCAAGATGACAGGTCATACAAAGGAAAGGTTGGAGACAAAGGCTAAAGCATTGCATTGTTTTTAGTACAAAAAGCTCCATTTCTTTAACCCTGCCTTTCTGCCTTTCTACGTAAGAAACTTCCTTGAGAAACTAGAGTAGCATCTGCTTGTACTTCAAATTACTCTCTCTGCTTCTTTCTCCCTCATGAGATTCCTTGACTGAGGTCATGAAAATAACAAGTACATTTTAAAATCAAAGTTTACCATTTCAGTAGGATTTCAGGGGCAGGACTGTGACAGTCATTGTTAGGCAACCATTCTTCTCAAGGTGAAACAGTTTGTGCTTAGCACTACCAAACAGTTAGACTTCTGTCATTATCTTTGCTGACCAGTGTTATTACCCCGTCCAGAGGTCTCCAACTCCAGTACAGATACAGCAGTAGATGAGCAGTTTTTAACACTGCAGTCATTACTTCCTATGGGTCTGCAAAAGTAACTAAGAGGATTAGTCCATTGTTCATAGATTTACATTAATTTTTCAGGCATCTGTATCACCCACAGGACATTTTTTTTTAGTGTTTTTACAGTAATTAAAAAAAAAGTTGAAGACTCATTACTTTAAATTGAGTCAGCTTTTTTCTTGCAGGGAGATAAAAAATTTTTCGAAAGCTTAAACACAGTCATGAGGAGGGATCATCCCTCAGCTGCTAGATAAAAACCTACCTCAGAAAAAAGGTATGAAGTAGGAAATAGGAAACATCTACAAGTATATGAACTCTTGTGTTTTAAACTCATTCATACACACTTAGAACTCGACTCACTTTGAGTCAAGTAGTCATTCTGTACTGTTTTAAAACTAACTTGAAGTTTTGTATTGCTTAAACTACAGTTGTCAAAATTCATTTATATGTGGCAGTTTCTCATCTCTCATTCCCTACATTACAGGCAGGTAGAGATTAGGCACCAAATTGTTTCTATATTTATTTAAAACAAGTCAACCCAGAGATAGTTTGATCACAAATTTACTCACTCCATCCATATATATATATCTTCTCCTGAACTGACAAGACAGGACGACTTCTGGCTTTTTGCTCTGGTACTGTATGAACACTAAAATAACTTAGTAAATGACCAAGATGGGGAAGATCTGGTCAAAGACGACAGAAAGGGAAAAAGTAACACTGATTAATCTTGCATGGTTGAAAGCTTTCTCCTGCTAACCAGTAAGGAAATATAACAGCAAACAATGACATTAATGAAAGAAACAAACATTTTGAGAGCATGTTTAAAAAACTCTGAAACTTAACCTGGAAGTGACTATCATTGAAGACATCCAAACAATTCCCCAATCAAATGTGATATCAGTCAACTATTGTAACATTGCCTTCTGTAAAATTCACAAAAGAACTGTGCTCACATATACACAGAGAGCACTGCAGCAATACTAATAAATTAGCATCACTGCTGAAGCTCCATTTTATTGCAATTCCATGAAGAAATATAATATTAACTACTAAATCTAAACAAAGTCACCACTCAGCTCAAAATGGATACAATCCCAATCCAATGCTTATATAACACTGCAATACCCCACACTTAAAACAACACTAAACAGATTCATAAAACATCCCAGAAAACAACATCAACCATCTGTGTATTCAGAAACAGCAGAATCACCGTTTTTATGATTCCTGTATCTCAGCACTTTTTAGAAGTTTTATCAAATATTTTCATATATGCACACACAAACACAAATGCTTTCTGAGCCATGTAGTACATTAACAGCACATAGACAACAGCACATTTCCATCACCAGAAAGCCACTGCCCTCTTACCTGCTATACACACCCACACATCACAAGTGTCAGAAAAACTTCAGGTACGAACGTCATACCTAAATAATGCACAAAATACCCAAGCCAAAAATCCTACCACAAGCAGCATGCTGTCCCTTCTTATCCCTCCCCCACACTGTTATCCTGAGAAGTTTAATCTCAGTTCTTCTCTGAGGTAGGTGGAAGGTACTCAGATACTACATACAATGTGGCAGAATAAAATCCTAACACTGTTGACCCCTTTTTAGACTTACCAGAACAAGTAACTAGCCAATTCAGACATGAAGAAGTTTGCTTCTCACAATGTAAGATCACACATTACTTGTAGCAAAAAAACCCCAGCACATTTACAGTATCAAAGTTTCTTAACATTAGGAGGGTTTTGTCTAGTTTTTGCTTTAATAATAATAATGAGAACTGTTCTCCATGAGGTTAAGATGCCAAACACACTTTTAAAAAGAAACTTGCTTTAGTACAATCTTGTTTATTTTCTAGTTCTATCAGAAACATTTTATTAGGACATATACTTCTGTTTTTAAAACAACCCAGTTTTTTCCCTAGATATACTGATGCAATATTTTGTAAGCATATACTTAAAAGACATGCAAAGATTCAAAGAGCAGCTGAAAAGAAAGCTATTTCACTTTGCTAATTTGCATCAAGTTTTATGGTTCCTATCCTCCTTCCTAAATGGAAAACTAACTGTGATAAAACATTGAGCCCAATTAGAAACAGCTACTACACACAACTATTTATTTGAATGATTTCCTTTAGAGTATGTGTAATTGTTTTTACAGAATCCTTTAGTGTTTGGGCCAAATATTGTCATCTTTTCTACAGGGAGAAAAAAGCCCACTTCCTCCAGTTTCAGATCTCATTCACTAAGTACATAATTGAATTCAAATCTTGATACATATAAAAATAAATCTTTTTAATTTAATTTATTTTAATGAAATGCTGAAAAACCACTATGGTAGCTTGACTTCTGCATTCAGGATACATTTGTAATTTTCTTCTGGTTTCAGTATTACCTTGCACAGTAGAAAGCCCAAGTTTGGTACTAATTCGAATATTGATTATTAAGATAGTGATCAAGTGCCATGTGAGACTTCAACGCTCCAGAATCAGAGCTCAGATTTTTGGAGCTTGGTCCCACTGGTATCACATTTGCAAAAATTCCCTAAGTTTAGCTTTGTTTGGGGATGTAATCTGTGACCTGTTCCTTTTAGACTTAAGGGCCAAAAATCTGACAGACCTCTGTAGCCACAGGAATAAGTTGGGGAACAAAGTGGGCAAGATTCATAAAACAGGCAACGACTTAAAGAAATGTGTTTTGTCCACATCTGTGGACAGCTGGCGGCCGTGCCAGCCACGGCAGGAGATGAGATCAGTCTCTGTGGCAGCACCGAGCGAGGGAGGGAGCGAGCATGGAGGAGAGGTCAGGTCCCTGCAGGTGGGTTGCCATCCCGTTCTTGGCATATTCAGGTTATATTTTCCTCCATAAACATGCTTTCTGGAAAAGCAAGCAGGGCAGCAAATGCAGCAGGGAAATAATTTTCATTCAGTTTTACTTAAGAGCAAACCCAGCCTGACCTTTAACTGTCCTCACACTGTTTTAACCTACAGCTGCTCTCCCACCTCCACAGCCTCCCCTCCCACCCCTGCCCTCTGGCAGAGGGGGCCTAGGCACCCACCCTGTCCCAGGGTGCCTGCCCTGCTACTGGGGCACATCAGCACACACCAGGGATTCGGCAACAGCCAGGCCTGGCACAGCCATCCCTGGGAAGCAGAGCTGCTAGGAAGATGGCTGGCCCCAGCCAAGGCCGCCGCAGCTGTGAGCAAGGACGCAGGACTCCTCCCTGGAAACATGAGCAAGGGGGGTTATGCCAGCATGAAAGCACCATGTAAATTCAGTACTCAACATGCAAATCCAGCAAATAAAGTAAATTTTTCAACTATTCCTGTGGATTTATGAGATGTCACTCAATGTTTAGCTGTTCTTTTGTTTTACCGGCAAGTAATGACTGCAAACTAATTGAACTCGAGGTGCTTCTGCAAAAGCAAAACTTGCAAATTTCAAACTCAAAAAAAAATAAAGTGTCATTTCATCTCCAGCAGTAAGTGCTGCTTACTGTTTCATACACCAGAGCAAAACATCTGCTGTAGTATCACCTGTGATGATGTTCGCTCTTATCTACAGATCTGACACCAAAGCTGGATATGTGAATCAGTGACTACTACATCTCCTCTAAAACTTTCTCTATGTTTTGTCTACATACTATCTAAAGCTAAATGAGTAATTTTTGTCATTCAAGTTAAAAAAAAAAAAAAGGGAAAAAGAAAAAAAGATGACACTATTTTTTCCTCTGGTCTGTGGTTTTCTCCCCAGTGTTTGTGTGGGACCCAAAAGCTAAAAGAAGTTTTTATTATGCAACACCTCACTTTACTACAAGAGAACACAAGACAAATTACCAGCAGCCAAAATTCACATTTTGCTTCAAATATGCAAGCCCCACCCCCAAAAAAGGCCAATCCAAAACCAAATTATTATTTTTTTAAATTCTAGGTTCAGCCATCAGAAGTCAATGCAGTATGCAAAGTATTGATTTATGCACATACAAAAGCAACAAACATCCTCACCAGGAAAAATCATATAGGTTTCTTGCATTCAAGTCTAAAATACATCTGTGGGACACCATAGAAGAGGGTGGGTCTCTTCCTGCCACTCCAGCATGAATGCAAGGAACACATGCCAATCTACATTTTAGCTACCTAATTATATAAATACAAACACAATAACAGCATTAATATATTGGCCCTTCTGTAATATACAAGCAGCTTTTGGGGGCTTTTTGTTTGTTCGTTTGTTTTTAAGTGACAGGAAGAAAAGGTTTACAATAGGCCACTAGTTACCAAAGGATGAAATGCTCTATAGATACAAACCTTGTAGCCTTGGTCTATGCAGACACACTTTAGTTGTTAGGCTGCAACACTGACTTGCCAGTGACACAAACTCTCCTATTCCTGCATTTGTCCTGTACTCCTTAAGTTCAACACAGGTTAGCAGTAAGAGTATTTACATGAAAGCCACGTGCTGTGAAATGCAGCGGCTGCAGGGCTGACCCACTGCTGCTTTTCTACCAATGCATTTTGAACTGCAACAGAAAGGTACAATGACCCACAGGAGACTGTGAAACTTCCAGCTGCTGATGTTGAACTTTAGAGAAGTCATCAGTTGCATCCCCACATGTCTCACCCAGCTGACCACCACTGCTGCTGCTCTCTGGGACCCTGCCTGGTACAGCCCAGGAAAAGGAAGGAGAGCAAAAGCAGCAACCCTTAGCTTTGGTGATGAAAAGACCTGAGAGAGGGCAAGTGTGCTCCTCTAGGAGCAAGAAGCTGCTGTAACAAGTGACCTAGTGGAGTTCAACATCTTCTCTAATGTTCACATTTTTGTCAAAGTGATTCCACTATTACAATTTGATCTTCTGCTTGGGTGTGGTGTACATGTGACCTGTGAACTTAACGGCATCACTTATAAACCAATGCAGTATATAAACCACAGCTACATATTAACTCCCCGTCAATGGACACCTATGTAAATCTTCAGCATACTAACTGTTCTGTTATTTTGTTTTTAATTCTACTTTCCTACCACACATTTGGGGGGGGGAGGGGAAGGGGGTGAGGAGGGGTGAGTGTTAAACACAGCCTTGATACTAAATGGACTGGCACATACTAGATGCAAACACAGGTAACTTGGCCTCAATGCTGACTTACTTCTGTATTTCACAGACATTCCCAAGGGCTCTAGCTTTCAGTGACAGCTTCTTTAAGGAAGGGTAGAAGGGCATGGCAAAAATTCTACCTTGAGCACCAAAGGCTCATCCTCCCCCACCTCCCCCACTCCTATAAAAGCCAAGTAAAAGCCCTCTAATAAGCAGATCTTATTCCCAACTACTTTTCACTTTCAACAGCAACAAAACTTAATATAAAAATAAATACCAAGTTAATTAAATAATAATTTCCCAGGAGAAAGTACTGTTTTTAACATCCAGTGCTATAAAAGAAATCCATAAACAGGATTTGCAGCCTGCTAGCACAGGAAGAGTTGTTATTGCAGCCTAACCAGCTTTTGCCTCTTGAAGGAACGTCCAGGACATGCCCTCATTGGACATGGCACCACCTGTCAGTGACTGGCCCCAAAGACTCCAGTTAGTTTTGGTAGCTGCTAGACACAGCAACCTGATTTTTAAGCCAACTGATCGAGTACTAGGAACTCTAACTACAGCAGCCCAACCCAGCTCTGCCTGATCCAACCAACTCTTACTCAATGCAAGTTAAACCAGCGTGCGCAGAGCTCCACACTATCACTGCCAAACTCCTTCTAATACTCGTTCTACCTTATTGAAGGCACACTCAGGTAACTACAAAACCACGTAGACACACACACTTAGGGTTCCAGATGATGCCAGGTTTTATCAATAGTCTTGTTTTAAAATGCTACATTTTAACAGGTGCTTTTAAAATTTGATAGTAAAGAATCTTTCCAGTTTTTCTTTAAAAGACACTGCATTCTGCACACCCAACTCTCTAGACCTCAAAATCCCTCAAATTAGCCTTGGGAGGGACACATAGAACTCCTAACTTCGTTAATAAACAGGCAGTATATATTGTCTGTTTGTCTGGCTGGACTCTTCATTGAGTTGGGCATTTACCAGAGGTTAGTGATACCCTGAATTCCCAAGCTGGTCATGGAGAAGAGAAAGCACTCAGCACCTCGGTAGGGGATCTGGTGGATGGGACAACTCCAATTGTCCCTAAATTAACCAAAATCAACAGACCAGCTAAACATTTAACTGAGGGTTTGGCAGATAGGGAGGGAAGACCCCTGGGTTTCCTGGAAGAAGATACTTACACTGGAGAGGCACACACCCTGTGCACTCCTCTTTACCTCCCATATCTCTTTCCTCTAGAAATATTGTAATTAATTTGGACGTACACAGATATTGCCATCAATTGCCAAACTATTCAGTAATCTTTACTGGACCTCCCAGTTCACTGTAATAATTTTACATACACCATAAAGTAGGTATATCTCATGATCATTTATATGTCACTGCTGAGAAACAACTCCACCCATTTGTCCATTGTTCTCTGGAAAGCTACCCTCTGCCCAATACATCCTACAGAGCCTTTTTCTCTATTCACTCTGTGGTCAAAATAAGTTGTTTGCACAACTTTTTCTAACCCTGGCATTATCATGATGATTGACCTTTTGTTCATAAAGAAACCTAAGAACCAAACTTTACCTTGATATAGTATTCTGAACACGCAGCAGTAGCAAACTCTTTGCAAGCCACGTTAAGTTCCATGTTTGCAGCACCCAGGGACTACACTTAAAGAACGCTGTTGAACAGAGACACCACAGCAATACATCATCTCCCACCTTAAAGTTTGACGCTGATTTTTTTAATTGTATTTACATACATTCTAGGTTCAGCCATCAGAAGTCAATGCAGTATGCAAAGTATTGATTTATACATACATACATTTACATTTTTTTTAGAGTTTCCTATCAGCTTAAGTGACCCACTGCTTCTGAGCTGCAATGGGAACGAGGCATCTATCTCACCTGTGTGACTGAAAATTTCAAACAGAAGTAATGACAGATATAGCTAGGTTTCTTTCAGTAAGCAACAACTGCTTAATAATTCAAGCTGATAGTCATTTAAATACTGATAGTCTGAACCAACTGGTACGCAACTCTAAATTATGCACCTTTTCAACTACATAGAACAGATTTCAATAGTATGTTCATCAAATGCTGAATTTTTGCTTAATTATTTACTTCTAATAATTATTTTAGGTTGTTTATGTAAGAACTAAAATTCCTTTCAAATTAGAGGCAAGTGAAAGGTGTAACCACTGGAAATCGCAAGGTTTTCACTTTGAAATTATAAGTGTCGTCTGACTGCAGCCACTAAAAGTACTCAAGTCAGCCCTAAAAACAAATACATAATTCCTGCAAAGAGAAGTATAAAAAGAAATGCTTCTGAAGCTCATATAAATTGGCAAGAGGATGGTATATGCTATTCCTTTATTGCAGCTGCTGAGAATGCTCATCTCTACCTTGTCCTGTCACCCCTGTCCCTAACAAAGTGTAGCTATTTTACTGGACAACACTCACCAGTGCAACAGGTCTATAAGTCACTACACAATTGGTTTTAAATGTCCTTAAGTTCCTTCTATCATTGCTGGAAAAACAACAATGCTATTTCACATACAGGCATGGAAGAATTTTCAGTTCATTCATATAGTTATTCCAGATAGCCCCATCACACATGCTTAGAAACTTTTTCTACATCATAATGACAAGCAATTGACACCAAGTGGGATGGAAGAAACTTAAATTTCTTGTGAGTTGAATTATTTTTCTTCCAATATCTATCCACTAATTCAGAAAACCACCTACTCTCACCTTCACCTTAGTCCTATTGAATTGCATTGTCTGTCCACATAAACAGCACTGCCCACATTCCCAAAGATACCTGGTTAATATTAATATCTGTCCTCTCATTCAAAAAAATAAAAATGGACATTTGCTGATTTAAAATAAAATCTCATCACAAATTAAGAGATTCACAAGTCTCAAAACACCACTTTGTGGTCCATTGAATCAGAGACAGTCACTTTGCCTTATTACTGTTTTTTTCACTGTTACTTCCGCCAACTGGAACTCTCAAGTCCACAGATTTCTAAGACAGGCCAGAGAGATTTTTCAAAAATTAGAGACTTGGAACTCGAAGTGCAAGGTTAAGCAAGAATGAGGATATAACCACAGGTCTCAAATCATGTGTTTGATGAGACACTCTTGATTAACCCCCTGGCCCTTTTGCAGTGCTTCACATCCTGATCACACACTGTTTCAGGGAAGAGCTGACCATCAGCAGGTAAGTGGAAACAAAAGCAAGAAAAAGTGGAACAAAAACTCCAGCAGCCTTAAAAAAGATCAGGGTACTGGGAAGAGAAAGGAATAAATTTCAGCCTTATTTTCTGTATACTAGGCAACACAGTCTCACTAGTTAGGATAAACCGTATTAATTATTTCCAATAATCCCCAAACTCTGCCACCTTTAATGCTGTTTTGATTCTTCATTTTCCAAAGAAAAACATCCCTGCAGCCTCACTGAAGCAGCAGAGAATTCCTTCTCTTCCCCAGTCCCTCAGCGCTGTTGCTGTGCCCCACCTCATGATCAGCATTCCCACAATGTCAAGGCAGGTTTGCAAGTTAGAGATGCTCACTGCCAATCTGTTAAAACTGTGAGTCTCATGCACCACCAAGTTCCTGCATTGATTCATTCCTGTTCTCCATTCACAGCCACAATACACTTTACAAGCAAATTACCACCACCTAGTGAAAATAAAGGTCCTGTTTTGGTAACAAAGTAAGAATGCTTGAACTTTCTGTTTTGAAGTAAGATTCTTGAGGACAGAATCTCATTCATTTGACGAAATTATTCAGAAGTCTAAGAAACACAAAAGTGGATTTTGGAAATTTTGGCCTAATTTGCCTATGATCTGAATGCATGCAACTAGCAAAATCAGTTTATTACCTTTATTTTCCCTCAGACCTTGACTCTAGCATAAAACAGTTAGCTCCTGCCACCTTGTGGGACTTCATGGACTTCCCTGAAAGCTTGTATCAGTAAGCTAGTGAGTTAGAATAAATAAACATTCAGGATTTACTTTCCTTGTGATTCACCCTGGAGAATGTTAAAATAAGAGAGAAATATTTATGGAGAGGGTATGCCATTTTGAATATTTTCTGGTTCATTATCCCTAGCATTGTTTATATAGTTGAATTGCTGTATTTCGTAGTCTTATGGAGGGTGTTTTAAATATTTAAATACCTGTCAAGAATCCTAAGTTTTGGAAGCTGATGTATCTAAGTTTAAAATAACATTATGATCAAATACTTGTCACCGCTAGTAAACTTCACATATTTGACAAAGATTCTACACAGAAGTAATACAAATTTAGGCTAAAAATCTTTGCAGTCAGGTGCAGTTTTGAAACCAAATAACAATCTCAGTCTCATAAAGAATTATACATATGTTTAACTTTTAATATGGTGATAACATGCCTAGTTCTACCAAAAGATCTGATTCCATATGTTTATTTTTTAACTATAATTTTCTATTTTATGTTTTTCCTCTCCTCATCCCCCTCCACTTCAATTATACATGGCCAACTTAATGAATGAGTAAAGTTCTCCAAAGAAGAATAAGGCCGCTGGAATGGAAAAACTTTATCACCACAGTAACAAGACAGTAAAGATGCCTGAATCTTCATCCTCGTGTCTTACATGTTGTCTACTGCCCCTCAGACAGGTAACTCGTCACACCTACTTCGTGGAGGTGGAAAAGACAAGAGCAGCAGCAATCAATGAGAAGGGATGAGGTTCTCTTTATTTGAGCAAAACCTCTGCTGCTCTAAATCCCAAAAATGAAAAAGCACAGAGGACTGCAGATGATGTGACTCCATGAACCTGATCAACAGCCTCAATGAAACTGCTGCTTTCTATTCTTGGTGCCAAGTGATTTGTTACAGGTGCACAGAAAGCAAGAACAGTTAGGGAGGAGCACTTCTTCCCCTCCAACATCCCACAACTGCTTCAGTGAACTTGTTGGAGATCTACTGCACCGCGTACTTGATGCCAACCGTATGAAACTTAACTCCTTGGAACCTCCTCCTCTAAAGGAAAAACTGTCAGACTCAAAACAGGAACAGCTCTTCCTGATGCCACAAGCAAATCATCTCTAGTAAAGGCCACAGTAGCTCATAAATAAACTCAAGAACAACAATTACAGATCCGCAGCCAAAGGAAATATATCGGGAATGTCTTTTTTAATCCATAAACAGATTGAATTTTTGCTCAAGACTGAAACAATGACAAAACATCAGGCTATGAATCAAGTTGGCACAGTGCATCTGAGGGACAGAAATTGTATGTTCTTAAATAAAAAGTTTCATGATTTCATAAGCTTCCCTGGTAACTTCACAAGTGGGGTTGTCTCTGACAGCCATCATATTCCCCCCTACACAACACCTTCTCACCACCTATATATTCATAAAGTCCTAGTAGGCCACACAATTAACTTACAAGGCAAAGTTCAGGTGTCCACGACAATCTCTGACCACACCTCAGCTCCAATACTGAGAATCTCTCCCAGACTGAGGTGTGTCTGCGTCCTGACTGCCTGGAAGATACCAAAATGCTCCTCACAGCTGTCCTTACCCATCCCAATCTCCACACTACAGGAAACCCAGACAGACAAACTAGCAAGGAGCTATAGAAGAGAGTCATCAATCTGGATGTTCAGGGAATCAGAACTGTAAGGCACACTCTGCCAATCCCAACACAGCCAGCACCTTGCAAGGAGAGGACATGCCAGGCACCACTGTTCTCTTACCTCACTCTGAGTATTAGAAATATACACACTTCCTTATCCAGAACTATTTGGTTCAGACTTTTCCCTGCTACAGAGCACTGGTAATTGCAGACACGTATCTAAGAGCCACCTTCAGTCCTTGGCTACAAGGGAAAAGAAATAGCAGGCTCTAGCAACAGAGTGGATCAGATCCAACACCCACTGCAGGTCTCAATAACACCATAAAGCACAAGAAGAAAATACTAGGACCCCACATGAAATTCCCCTTTGATGCAAGTGAACCATATCCAGCCATATCCTCTTATTTTCCTTTTATTTCTCCACTAATCCTACATTCTGCAGTGTTACTAATCCAGTAGGAAGATCCCTGAACTAACTTTCTGGTGCCTACATGCCCATGGCAGTCTAACTGCAGCACCAAGCAGTCAAGCTAGTACCTTATTCTTCAGGATACTTTGAAACCAGTGGAAGCATAAACACACTTCTCATACCCCAACTAGACAACCCCTTCTTGGTAAGTGTAACTTAGTGGGACCTGACAAAACAGAACTCCCAAGCAGCAGCAGAATGAAAAGTACCTGATGATTTTCAGTTCTCACTGTTGTCTACAACATTCCAAACACCAGCAGCAAAAACTGACCAGTGTTAACTTTGCTTAAAACTGTGAGTTCTCCAAGGAGACAGAAACATCTGGTCCAGGTCAAGGAAGTGTCACGACATGGCTTGAGCCTGGTTCCCATCTGAAACCTACTCCCTAGCTGTCAGGGTAAGATTTGTTTTACTTTTTCTCACAATATTTATTTGTCTACAAAAACTTTATTGGCTTTTGCAAAACTTATATTGAGGGAACTTTCCAATAAATTACACAAATTGATTATTGTATTCACGTATTAACTGTAGGAAGAAGTATTTAAAAACAAACAAAAACCCCAAACCAAAATAAACATTATTGGGTCGTTTACTCCTTCTGTTTTTTATTTTATCTATATCCTAATTGATTTCCTTTCACTGTCATCTGTTTAGCCTTACATTTCAAAGAGAAAAGAGGAAAGTTCTGAATGTCCTATTTCTTGAGAAACACCTCTAAAAAAAAAAAATCACTCAGGTTACAGAATTTACAAACTTCTGTATGTAACCAGCCGTATCAGATTTCCAAGAGGAACCTCCCTGCTTCATGAACCGGAATACACAATCAGATCCATCTTCACCATTGTTTCATTGATGCCAAGCCACAACAGCTTACCCAGAACTGTGCACGTGCCCAAGGATCTGTGCCAAAAAGGCCCTGGAGCAGGATCAGGTCCCTGTAAGATTAGCTGCATGTAGGGCTTCAATCCTGCAACTGCAATAGCTCAGGGAGACTGTGTGACAGGGGCATTGCAGGACTGGGCACTAAAGTAATCAAGTATATAAAGATCTTTGTCCTCTCCACAACTGAAGCACAATTCTTAAAAATGAACTGAACAAAAAACTTTTGTATTTGTGAAATAAAAATCAATTCTTTGGACGACAAGCGGGACCAGCATTCTTCAGGCCAAGCTCCTTAAAATCTATAAGCCGTTTTCCCATTTTTTGTTTTGTTGGGGTTTGTTTAGAATTTGGTTTTTGGTTGTTTTGTTTTTCCTTTAGGATGCATATTTTTATTTTAGTAATTTTTTCTCATCTCCCTCAGATGAAAACCCTACAGGGCCCCTGTCTTGAAGATATAAGCCCAACACAGGGAAAACTCAGTCCAAAAGATGCAAGTTCGTCAGCATCTAAAAAAGGGTCAGCAGTTAAAAATCCTGATAGTGCTGGTTGGAACTGTAGAGTAAGGATGGGGGATAACTTCCTTAGGATCTACAGATTTTTACCGATTATCTTCTCAGTTTTCTATCATTTTATTTCACAGTACACCACACAGATGGTTAATTTGAAATCAGAAGGTGAACAAGATATTACAGAGTTTTCTGTGAAATCAAGTTCTGGAATGCTCAAGATTGTGTACCAGAGAAAGCAGCACATGTTTAAAACCCTAGGTTGGCACAAAAGACCACAGCTCTGAACTGTACTAGCCTGAGAAATGAAGGCACAAGATCCATGGATTCTCAGTCTAATATGCTTTGAAAGACAGTCATTAGGTTTCCTGGCTACTGACCTAGTGCAAAACTACATGTTCAAACTTGGGACCTGAACAACAAAGTACCCCACAAAACCCCACACTGCCACAGTGCCAACCTCCTTCCAGGCCAACCCTTGAGGAAGAAGCTCTGGACAGACAGCTGAACTGAACACACTGAAATACACAGGTACAGATCAAGCCTGAATTGCAAAGTCCTCCTGAGCAACAGGACATTTTATCTTGTTCTTGGAACCAGCATAAAAATGTTTCCATCAGCTTCACACATCTTGGGCCACAAACAAAACATGCCTATGCATCCTTGCACAAGTCATTTTCAGAGAATTAGGAAGAACAGAGGGCAGTATTCACATAGCACTGAGTTAAGAAGAGACTCTGGGTTGGAAGAACAAAACACCAGGCCCAAAAGCTCTGACCTGCAAGGTTATTCTTCTATCATGCAGCACAAGCTCTTAAATGTAGATGAAGAATTCTGAATTGAACCTGGATGCTAACAGACTTCACAAGTATGTAAATTCACAATTACTTAACCAGTAAACCTGAAGTCAACAGATGACAATTCATCATCATTTTTTTTTCACCTACCAATATAGAGAAAGTAATGTGGACATACACAAGGCAGATGCTTTAGTAATAAAGAGGTAGCTGGTGTAGTAAGTTAAACAGTCATGAAGAAACTGCCAGGAAGTTCACAAATTCTGTACCTGATTCTGCCACCAGTCATCTGGTCTTACCTGAACATCCCTGGGTCTACTCTGCCATCTGCAAAACGGGGGCAGGTAGCACTGGTTCTGAAATGTTTGTAAAATGTAGTTAGTTGATGCCTGTAAAAGTACACAACAGAAGAGCAAAGTGTTATTACACCCTAACAATATGATGTTTAACGAAATACGTAATATATAAATGACAAAACTACCTGTGTTCTACAGTACACACAAACACTTTGTTTACGTATCTGTTTAGAAAGTGAATTGTTTTGACTCTGTTAGAATGAAATTCTAATAGTCAACATGAAGTCCATCTCTCCAGAGAAAGAAGCAGGTATCTTTTTCTAGATCTTCATAAACAAACAAAACAGTGTAAAATTTTCCCAGGTATTACATCACCACCACAGTTAATGTAACTGCCATTTTATCCTATGATAGAGTCAACCCATGGTAATAAAACAAACCAACAAACAAACAAACAAACAAAACCCAAATAATCTGGACAATTTTTCTCAACTTTCTGCCCACTACTCACTACCAAGTTTTTCTTTCAGACTGCACAACACTTCACAAAGGAAGAAGCCATCACTATCCCAAGTTTGTAAATGAAGAAACAGAGAAAGAAAGAGGCAGCAATCTAACCAAGAGTACGAAGCAAATTAATGGCAAAAACTTCTGCACTAGCCAGTGTTTTTTTTTTCCCCTGTTCTATATGGCACAATTTTCAACCTTTGCCAAAATCCTTTAAGGAAGCACTAACCTTTCATTTGCTTGTTAAAATATAAGTGCAGAGTTGGAATGTATTTTCCCTCATTCCTCTAAATATATTTGAGCCTAAATAATAAATTATACTTGATAGAGCATTATGCGTGCCCCAGGTCATATTTCAAGAAAGTTCATTCAGTGTCTGGGACATATTTTACTAGAAACTCACTCCAGGATCCCTCTTCTTCACTCCTTGCACCTTTAAAGTATAATCTATGCATTATTCTATGAATTTGTCTACCTTGGAAAATAGCCTTGCTTCAGCTATACTAGAAGACAATTGGACCAAGTAGTACAGCACCAGGACACAAGTCTATACCCAGCAAGTGATTTTTTTGGTGTGTACTTCACTTCTACTCCAATTGTACCAGCATACCTCAAAAGGCTAAAAAGTAAACTTACCTAAATGCAAACACATCTTTGTGAAAAGGATTTTACTGCTTTATTTGGTCTCCATAGTTGAAAAGGTTGTAGTGGCACATTGTACCTTTACTCTAAGGTAACCACATACTTTTAGCAACATTTGTAAAACAGGAAAATTCACACCAATCACTAGTATCATTATACTGGTAAAGTACAGCTAATCCTTCAAGAAACCTCAATGAGATTCATGAAGTCAAAATTTATTTCCACTGAAGTCTATAGCAAAGTTCCCACTGAATTCAGCATGCCAGTGATTAGACCTAACAGGGCAGAGCTCCTGGGCAAGGCAGCAGCTCTTTTTTGGATGGGAGGGGGGGGAATCACACAGATGGTTAACTGCCCCCATCACTTTTGGGTGTGTGGGAGAAGACATACTTGGGGAAGCGACAGAATCTGTTTTGCAGACAGTGCACAGTATCTGTGATGCTTTGTAAAGGACATTCCCCTGCAGTTTATCTTATGTACAGATTCAGAGTGCTCAGGCTAAGACAGGGCACCTGCCTCTCCACTCCCTCTATGCTTTCAGGAGAGCAAACTACTTAGCAGAGACACTAGTTTGGTTCAGCAGAGTAGAAATGCTTCTGGTTGTGACGATCAAATTTTCTAAGTTCCTGAGTACAATACTGTTCCAAAAAAGAGACCACCTGTTATCTAAACATGAACTGTTGGTGGATTATTTCACTGAGTTGATCCATCTGAGTAACTCTTCAAAGGAAAGGAAAAAAGTGAGTTTTATTTGCAGTGATGGGATACCACAACCACCTCCCCCCTCCCCAAATAAAAAAAAAAAAAAAGGAGGGACATTCTTCCAATCAAGTGTTAGTCACATAGTTACACCAATGTTTTAAACACACACTGCTTCTAGCTGGTTTTGCCACAATCCCTGTGACTAACACAGCCAAATTCCGTTCAGCAGCCTCAGTGGAATTGCACAAGCTCTTATCAACTCTGATTTCAGACCAAAATGAATTTTACATCCAGATCTTTTAGCTTGACCATTAGTCCATTTCAATGTAACCTAGCAGGAAAACACTGCTTAGCACATGCTAAGTAACAGGTTTCTCTGAGATCTCAGACAGAACACCATCAAAGATACGAATTCTCCAGAGAAAATCTTGGCTCAAATACTTATTTTCTGAAAGGAAAGAAAGCCTCGACATTTCACATGTCTAAGAGGGAGTGTGTGTGGGGGGGAAAGAAGCAAATTAGAACAAGAATAATTCAATCCTATGGAAATGCAGTAACTATATAGTCTGTTGCATTATAAAATCATAGAATGGTTTGGGCTGGAAGGGACCTAAAAGATCATCTAGTTCCAGTCTCCAAGTGTCTTTGCCATGGGCACGGATATCTTTCACTAGACCAGGTTTCTCAAAGCCCCATTCAATCAGGCCCTGAACACTTCCAGGGATGGGACAATCACAATGTGCAGTTACCATCACAGTAAAGAACTTCTTCCTAATATCTAATCTAAACCTACTTTCTTTCAGTTTGAACCCATTTCCTCTTGTCCTATCACTACATGCCCTTGTAAAAAGTCCCTCTCCAGTTCTCCTGTAGGCCCTCTGAGATACTGGAAAGCTGATGTAAATTCTTCCTGGAGCAGTCTCTTCTCTGGGCTGAACAATCCCAACTCTCTCAGTCTATCCTGATAGGAGAGATGCCCCAGCCCTCTGATCAACTTCCTGGCCCTCTTCTGGAATCGCTCCAGCACGTCCATGTCCTTCTTATGTTGGGGACTCCAGAGCTGGATGCAGTACTCCAGGTGTGGTGTCACAAGAGCACAGCAGAGGGGGAGAAGTAAAGCATTCTGTTTAAACACTTACGTTAAACAAGAGCTGATTGTTTTAGGGCAGCAAAAAACATGAATGCTTCAGCAATAAACAGCTTCTACCAAAAAGTTGCCTAAATATGTGACTACTATATTTTCTTATTGATCTTGTACCAAATGTACATGAAAACGAAAATTACAACCCTTTCAGGTTAAGTGATTCATGTTACATTGGCTTATTCTCTTAAGAGTAGGTAGTACTCAGTAACCTTCCCACTTCAATTTTTTGAGGAAGGTTTTCTTTTTATTCTTTATAAAAATCTACTGTTTTAAACATTTGGGACCTGCAATAGCATTTTAACCTTTGCTTCGATTTTCTTCTGATTTCTATTTAGCTTTCTAATCTTATCTTTATATATTTAGTTATACAAGAGCTCAATAACTGCTGAACCTTTGAATACCCTACACATTGATACAAAAGAATACGGAAAAACAAGACAAAGACAGGATCATGAACTTAAGTTTGCTCCAGAGAGAGGCCGTAAAGCCACTTCTTGAAGTGTGTAACTCCTCCTTGGGGGCGGGGGGGGGCAGGCAAAATAGCAATATATGAGTAGTTTGTGTAACCGTGTCACCACACTCCACATTTCTGAGCACAATCCTTCTACTACCTGAGGTCTAACGCTGCATTCCTTAATGGTCACAGAAACTGCTACACAGTTCCCCTGCTGCAGAAAACCTGCTTGGAGCTGCAGAGTCAATATATGTTATCAAGCTCTTTGACTGCTCAGATGCTATTAATATTTTGGTAGGGTGGGGGTTAGAATTCTTTACCCGTGTCAGCCCACAGACTTGCTATGGAATATTTACCAATTTTTTTTTTTTAATTTTTTTTTCCCATCTAATACCTGAGTAACACACGAATCATCTAGTGACAACTTGGTTTCACTTTTCGGTTTCTGGTCACCAGTACTGCTAGATTCCTCCCTGGATGTTGTAAAGTACGCTCTCACGTGCTGAGAGTGCAAATTAAAGTCACAATCACATGCCACTTAGTCTAAAGGAAAGCTTGCAACAGGAATTTTAAAATAATCAATTTTTTTAATATTAAGTACATATCCATGTAAACAGACAGGTATCTGTTCATCTTAACATGCTTTACATCTATATCTTTTAGAAGCTGCAGAGGGGTCTAGCACCCACAAAGAAAGGTTAATATGGCCACAGTTTTACCTAGTGAGCTACTCTGCATTCCTTAATGGCGGAAGATACTGCCCAAGGCATCTGCTATTACAAACAGAAACTCTGGAAAATAGATAATGAAGTAATTAAAAAAAAATATATATTCAGGTTCACAGAAACAGATACAGTTACAAGCAAACTCCTTCCGAACAAAGAAATCATATTCAAATTTCAGATGTTATTGTTGCTAAATGTATTTTAATAGAAATACCTAATTGCAATTTGCCTTTAAATTATTATAAACCAATGTTAAATTCTACTGTAATATTATATAACTCAATTTATATTAAATTAAAATAAATTGCAAATGTTTGATGTCAAAACTGTAAATAAAGCTCAAATACTCAACAGGTAAGTCTTCACTGAAGTACCAAGAACAAGTATTAGGTTTAGAACTAAGTTACCTGAAAGTAGTACCTTTCACTGCCCTTGCAGAGTCTTTGTTCCATAAAGTCACTTAGTGGTGTTTGCTGTAAAGCTGAGAAATTAAATGGGAATTGAAAAAGCAAGATCATTTGTTTTTCCTTCTCATCTGAGAAAACAAAGCAGAGAAGTTTGAGTTCTACTAGCTCTAAAAGCTTGCATTCTGTTAAGTAGAATGGGTTACCGTATTAGGGTTAATACTTTACTGATATTCTAAGTGTAAACTCTATTTGCATTTACTTGTGTGTACATGTGTGTTTGTGCATGAGTGTGGCTTTAATAAATAGGACATTTTTAAAGGCCACAATTAAAAAACAGCATCATTTGTCATGTCCTAAATAAAAACTTTAACAGTTGCAATCTAAATAAATGAATGTAAGTCATATAATCACTTAGAAAGTGTGCAGGCATACAGTGCATCCTCTGAACTAACAAAAAAGTTGTGCCAAATTTAGTGTAAAGGCTATATTTAGCAACATATTTTAACGACTGTCTACCAATAGAGATTGCTTCTGAAAAAACAAACAAAAATACCAGAGCAAAATGAGACTACAAGCACCAATTTAAACCAAGTGTTTATTGACTAAAATCATGATTTAAATCAGTTCAATAGGTATAACTGGAATGTCAAGACAGCAGACACGCAAGTGAACGTACAGAAGGGCTCATAAGGGCCAGGAATACGAGGCATAAAACCCTCCCTCCTTCCAGTGTGCCTGCCCCCACGCTATCCTTCAGCCCTGCTCAATCTCTGCAAAGCCTGTTAGTGCTCCACAAAACACCATCCCCCACTCACAAAGATTTTTTTTTTCCCCTCTAGGATCCTTGAATAAGAGAACACATACTGTCCTTACTGGAGGACCTGAACTGTGCCCTTCTCTCCCATAACCCACTGCGTGGGGATGTCTGTGATGACAGACTCACCTCCCGTTTCGATTTTGCTCTTTCTGCAAAGAATAACAGTAAACTTCAAATGCAGTCTTGTGGGTCCATCCAGGACAGCACACAGAAACTAGATCACTTGTGGCAGAGAAACAGCAGGACAATTCTTAGACAAAACACAATATTTGGTCAGTTTTCTCAGGTGCTTCCCTCCTCATACCCCAGCATCCTCTCACTCACTTTGGCCCCGTCATCACACAGCGCAGCAAAACAGAAAGCTCGACAGGGACATCCTCGAGAGTCCACTTCACTATATAAATAAATAATCTGCTTCCTCTAGACGTGTCTCTCAGGAGGGCAGGATCTTCCTCCGCTGATTAAAAACCAGGAAGACTTTGCAGCCACACAGGCCCAAAGCTTTGTTTGGAGCTCCCACCTGAACAATAGGCCAACCCCGACTAAGGGTGAACTAAGTGGACATTTCAAAACCTGCAACTGAGTATCCACATCCATTCAACAGCTTCCTCCAAAGGAAACTGAGGGACCAAAGTGTGGTGAGGGCCCTCACAGTGCAAGATTTTGCCTAGGTCACGTTTACCCACAGACTTTATGCTGCTTTGGTACACAGAGCTGAGGAGAGGCAGATGAGCACAAGCAAGCACACACAGAAGATGCAAGGAAAATACTGATTTATTACCAAGGGAAACACTTAAAAGATTATTTTACACACACACACACACAGAGGCAATTCTCTCTCATATTGATGGGAATATCTTTCTCATAGCAATGGGAAATGGACACATTCAACCATTACACTTATCTATGTGTAATTTACTTCCCTTATTTAAGATTTTCTATACTAAGAAATAAAGTTAAAAACTTCCTTCCCTTGCTGTACTTCTGACACTTGTGCTTTTTATTTAGTCCAACAGTTTTAAAAGAATGGCACTGGAGCTTCTGCTTACTCTTTCAACACTGGAACACAATGTTAATCAATACAACAGAGGAAGTAAATTGTGAATAATTGCTTGCATTAATACATTTGCTAAGAGTTTTGCCATTCTTCATTTTGCAGACACCAAATTTCTCCCTATAAACACCTCTGTTTCTCCAAAAGCAGCTGGAAATTAATTATGCTATTTTTATTTTCTTATTAATTCATATGCTATAGTTCTGTAATCAGTGCTGGATCATGCTGCAATTTTGTGTACTTGTTTCAAAATACATTATGAGTACTTGATGACTGATGTTTAACACAATGTACGAAAGAGAATCTCAAACAAATTAGAGGGAAGAAATACAAATAAAGACACTTTACCTAAATATGAAAAAGAATCACTCACATACTCAAACAAAAGGTAAACCCTGGAACTCGCAACTTTGTGGCACAGAGCACTCACTGATTAGAACTGAGCCAGGCAAGAATTTTACACTATTCAAGATGATATTTGGATATAAAGAAGCCTTTTGCAAAGAGGAAGAACATCTAAAGCCAGACATATCAATGAAGTGGAGGTGAAAATGTTACTTCTTTCAAAATCTATCATCTCTGACCACTGATTTGCAGTACATCAGAATGCTTTCTTTCCCTAACCAGATAACCAACTTGGGAAGCAAATACACTCAAACAAAATGGCTTATCATCTACCAAATGGCATTCTCACACTTCATGCTCTTCCACCCTCTTCACAATTATGTGAACTCTGCATGTTTCAGCAATGTCTCTCTCTGTATTCCCAGCTCTTCCTACATTGCTCATCATCAGGTCAGGGACAGCCTATAAGCTTGTGCGTTGATCACAGAGTACAACAGGTGCCTGACCCTGGTAGGACTATCTGAACATAAATAATTAAGAATAATGTGAAATCTGCAGCTTTCCTGAGGAATTACAGGCCACCAGGCAGCAGACCTGCAAAGGGGTGCACGTTGCTGATGCAGCTCTGGTTCTGGCTTTTTGTTCAGGAATCCAGTTGCACAATTGTAACTGCAGGACTGAGCTCTTTAGATGTTAGGACAAGACAAACTGATGTTCCTGTACTTCACCCCATACAGTTTGGAAAAAAAAAATTAAGCATGATGTTGCTAACTATAGTTAAATGTAGGCATGATGTGGCTCAAAGACCACTTGCAGAAAGCAAACCAAAACATGGCCAACCACAAAAATGCCTTTTTCATCAACCTGACAAAAAAGAGCAACTTCCTTCCAACTTCTACAGACAAATTTTAATGCAGAACATCCCAGCATTTTAGCTCCACTGACTTTCACAGAGTTACTTCACATTGAAGAGGACAAAATGAAGTAAGAATTCAAGTTCTCCCTCACTCCTTCCATTTTCACTCCATGTTTTCTTTATCCAGCTTCATCTCCAAATTTGTTGTGATATCTCTCTCTTAAATACTGCTTTGACAACCACAGAAAAATGCATTCTCTCACATACAGAAACAAAAAAACTAGGATTATTTGCTTCATAAAAGAACACACAGGCTGCAGAGGGAAGACATACTATTCTACTACAAGGGATATAATCCTAACTGTTATCATGTGACATGCTTTCCCCACTGCCATTGCTGGATAACTCTTGATTGTCTAGGACAGGGATACAAATGAAAAACAAACTCAAAACAAAAAGAGACAACTTCTAACATGGCATAAGCTTAAAAGTTCTTTTGTAGCCCGCAGAAAGAGCATACTGGGGAAAGAACTGAAAGGTACTGGCTGAAAGCCATCAACCCAACAGCAGTAAAGTACTGCCCAACACTCAGGAGGACAGTGTAGTCACCAATCCTCGACCTAGCTCACCAGAGGCCCAGGACCAGGCTTAACCTTTCTGTGAATCCTGCAATGGGCCAGCTCAGTCCCCATTAACAGTACTAAGGGAAAGGTCTTTAATGTGAGCACCCAACCCTGCCGTGGGGAACTCCGGGTTTCAGAAGCGCAGGATAAAGCCCCTCCTGAGAGCATGGATAGCAGAAACCTTCCTGTTGCTACAGCTGCATAAGAGGAGAGGGACCCCACAGCCAGGAATGAAGTTCATGTGGTTTCACAGCATCTCAAAGCAGACTCCTCAACAATTTGCTACATGCATATTGCCTTTCAGAAAGAAAAAATAATAAACAAATAAATAATAAAAAACCCCAGGCAGAACACACCAAACAGGCAGAGGGAAGACACCTTCCCACTTCCCCTCAGAAAGGGGAGGCATAGGCAGGACTTGATAAGCTTCTTGTCAAGAGAGCTTCCACTTGCATTAAGTTCCATAGATCCTATGTTGTGCAAGTCCACTGAATTATTTTTATCTTTGCTGAATGAGACTCTGCAACATTAAGGGTCAATAAAATGCTGCTTCTTATTTTCAGTATTCGCTACATTTTATAAAACCTCTTACATAGAAACATCCACATGGTAGATTTCTGACAACAAAAATTCCATGCTTCCTAAGCAACTGATTTTCTTAGTGTAGTCTCATAAAATCCTGTTAACTTTCCTTCCCCTTGCTAAAAATTGAAATTTTGGTGTACTAGCTTTCTTTGTGCTCAGATATGCCTGAAGCTAGCTTATTTTCACATGCTGAATTGTCCATGCTCATAAAGACTTGCTATTACATTATGCATTTGTGTGCTATAAAGGAAAAGGCATGAACACTGGAAAGCACCAAAACCATCCTTTTCCTCTTTGTCAATTCATCTTTTATGCAACCAAATTTATAAATATTAAAAATAAAATGCTGCTATCATCATGAGAATACTATGATCCGATCTACACTCAGACATTAAGTATTCTTTACTCCTCAAATACAGCTCCAATTTTTACATCAAATTTTTATTTTCAGTAACAAAACACCAGTGAACAGCAAATCTGAAAATCTTGCACATTTACTGGGTCTAGAAATAAAAGTTCAATAAGTAAGTTACCCTACTTGTCACAATACTGCCAGAGTGCCAAAGTAGCTGCTTCTGTCAATTCTATGTTTCATAAGAAAATTAGTTGTGATTTTGCACTAAATTATGAATACAAAAAATAATTTAATTTGAAGAACTATTTCGCATGAATCATATTTTAAAAACTTTGCAATGAAAAACCATTCTGTTCCTTTTATCAACTTCACGAAGTAAGTTAGTATTAAATAAACGTAAGGGTAATAAATAGTGCAATAAACACAGCAGCTTAAATACCATGTTTACTGGCAAAAACTCTTAAGTAAGCTCTCCTTCTACTTTAGACTCTCCTGTCAATAAATATAACTAAGTTACAAGTCAGTAACTTCATACTATTCTGAAGGTAGGATTTTTTTTTTTAAAGCAGCTTTATGAATCAAAGTTGAGTATTAGCAAAAGATGCCCAACTGGCACAGAATTCAATGAGACTATTCACATCTCAAGACAAGCATTTACCAGGAAAGCTTCAGAGCAGCAGCATACACCAAGGGGAAGGACACAAAACTGGAAAGTCAGATGTGGATTTTATTCCATTCCCTGCTAATGCTAACCTGCTAAGTGACTGCAGGCAAGCCTACGCTCTTTCACAGCTTTGTATCTCAGATGCCTAAAACAGGGATAAAAATGATTGTTCCTGGTTTTGAGGTGTGTGATTACAGCACGGCTTATGTACTTCGCCAGACAAGACAGAAAGCACATGAATAAGACAATGTCTAGAACTGCCAATTATTAATAATATCATTAGTATTGAGAGAATAGCATGTGCTTTTTTTCTCTTCCAAGCAATGTAATCTAACAACAGCCCACCAAGCCATTCTTAAAGTTGGAGTAATCCTAATGCTGGTTCAGGTTTTATCTCTTCTGAAACTATCAAGAAGGGTGACAGCAGAAGGAGTCTTTTGCAAAATTCACCTGTCCACTAATACCACCCTCACCCCATTGCTCTCAGAAACACTGTATCATCACTGATCTTGAAAAAATAAAAACAAAATAATAAAAAGGAAGTAAGCCCTAATAATCTTTTGACATAAAACAGGATGAAAAAGCTTCTGGTAATGACACCCCAGGAAAGGGGTAGAAGGAAAAGAAAGAAACTTAATAGTACAGAAGTCAGAAGGTTGACTTTTTCCTATTTCTTCTCAAGAATATTCTGAAATACATACATGATTTCAGTCCAGTTTTATAGACTCCTGAGAAAACACAAATTAAGTTTACAATAAGGTAAAACAGCAACTATAATGCTTTAAAACAAACTTAACTCACTCAAGAAAACTGTCCTAATATATAGGCACCATATGATTTAACAATACAGGGAAGTACTGTTAGTCCCCATTTGCAGGTGGCAAAGGGACATCTGGCCGTGCTTCTAAGAGCAAAGACCCTGGAAGCCACCAGTAGGCCACAGCAGTGCTGCTGACTCCACCAGCAGCTGCAGCAGGCCACCCCCATGACAGGGCACAGAAAGTCCAACTTGGGTCCAAAATCTGGAGAGTGGCCTCTGGTTTTGACTACATCACCTGCCAGAGTTCAGAGACAGGCTGTGACACACTCAAAATTAAAACCAAAATTTTGGTTCAGTTCCAATTTTAATTTATAGTACCTTCCTCTACCAAGGAACAGCCTTCAGATAAAGAGGGAAGCCTGAATGCTACACGAGCCATGTACTGTTGAAAGAGAGTCAGTGTCTCACCTCCCAGGTGTCCAAATTTCACTGCAGGTGCACTTACAAACTTCACACTACAGCAGAGCATTGCACACCACAGGTCTCGTCTACCTTACTGGCACCTTTCCCACCAACACACGTGGTGGAAGAGTAACTCTCCCCAGCTCACTTGGTCAAAATTTCCTCTCCTCATACCACTCTCCTCTCATGCCTACGCCAGAAGACTGCCCTGCCTCATGCCATGTTGATTGAGCTGCAGAGACACTGTGCATCCTCAGCCTGCAGACCACAAGTGGCAGCAACCTGGAAAAACTTTAAGCTCTGAATGCAAGCAATTGTATCAGTGAATTTAACAGGAGTTGTCATCTGCTTAAAGATATTCACATGCTTACAGGATCACAAGCTACAGAACCACTAATTTACGAACCAAGTGTATTAAGATCATTCTGGATGAACAGGAAAAACGTTAGCTAGAAAATAATTGCACAATTACCTCTGATATTTTATGCAGAAAACTGACATTTAATATCTTTAATTATTCACACAACAGCTATGAAAGAGAAAGGTTTTTTTCCTTGAACGGGAAAATAAACATGGTCAAATTCCTCTCCATCCTCACCATCACTCCTACACTCCTTTCCTAAATAAACCTCCTGCTGAAGCCAATGGAAGCTTTGCAGGCAATGAGCTTACGGCAAGCAGTGCCCAAAAACTCCAAATCATCAAGGGCAAGCTTCTTAAATATTCTGAGTTTACCTCAACATGAAAACCAGTCACGTTTCTGATAAATTATGTGTCTGCTTGACAAGGTTTATCAGCTTGTTGTGCCAAGAGGGACAGTAGTATGCAATGAACTTTTGAGACCATGGGCCAATTTCTGAAGCATTCACAAGGCCCCTTTCTAAGCAGCTTCGCCTTCCAGCTTGTTACACACCACCACTGCCACTGGCACTTGTTAAACAAGACCAGAACTAAAGTGTCTCTCCTGTATGTCAAGACCGAATTACTAAAACCCATTCATGAACAGTTACTTTAGTGAGAACTGTATAATAAAAGAAATCTTCCCTTTTACCAAAATAAAGGCTCCCTAAAGTAAATGGAGGTTTCTAGTAATGGACAAATCTAATGAAATCTCTGTTCTCACCTTCACTAGGCACATTATTTTTATTGCCTTTTTTTAAGCTATGAGGAAATGTATTTCTTTTTGTCCTCCGAAGTTTCTATTATGTCTTTTTCATCAAAAAGATATCCTATCCTTCTTTTCTTTTTTCAAGCCAGTTCAACATCAGGCAAGAACTACATTCAGCATTATGCACAAATTCAAGGTCCACTCCTCTTACAGCATGGGAAGACTACAATCACCACTTCACTTCCAGGATGAATATTCCATGCATCCAAAAGGCTTCATCGCATAAAACTAAAACCAGATAATGACTGAAGAAGCTACCTGAAGCAAGGTCCCTGAGCTACTCTCATTCAGTACTCTTTACTATTACTCAAAAAAAAAAGTCCTTAGCACTCACAGCACTCTAATCGGACTCTTACCTGAAAACATAGAAAACTAAGTTCAGAAATCAGTACATTTGTATTCAGCCCTGAACAACATTTTGAAGCCTATCTGCCAGTTTTTGAATTTCCAAATGCATTTTTACTTGGAAAAAATTGTTGCACCAATTACTCTACACAGAACACAATCCTTGTCAGTAATGCTATAAAACCAAAAGCAATATTCTCCTATGCAACTAGTCTGTCAAAGAATTTCAGTAACTGAATTTGGTGTTTATAGTCTTAAACCTACACATACCAACCTCACTGCGCACAAAATCCGTATGCCTGAAATTTGGGTGTAAATCTGCAGGAACTGGAGAACAGCAGAATCCTCCCTTCAAACCAACTTCCCACAGTGGTTATCCCAGCCTTAGGACTAGCTTTGTGGTCATAATATCAGACCAGAACAGCTGCTCCCAACAGCCCCCTTCAAGTCAGCATGTTTGGGACCATCACTTATCCTATGTCTGCTATACATTGCCTGGAAAAGGTCAAGAGTATGTTATTAATCATTTGCATTTATGAGCACTAAGCTTACCCCAAATACATGTCTTGTCTTGTTTTTAACTATGTACATAATAGTACCAAAAAGAAATGCTACCTCCCACTTCCCCATTTTGGACCAAATGCAGTTCAGTGCCACCACGGGCGATCATATGAGAAATGCTCCAAATGCCACTCATTTTATGTCCTCTATGAATGTGACCCCAAAAATTTAGAACCTCTTCTTTCATCTTCTACTTCAGCTTAAAAGGTGTCAAACCCTTCAAACCATGTCAAAACTTTCCCCAGCATACAGATAAAAAAAAAGTTGTGTACCTGAAAGCTTAGGAATTTAGTCACTAAGATTCATCTTTCAAATTGATTGGTACCTGCATTAATCAATGCCAAAAGAAAAAACACTAACACAGAAAGAGCATGGAAGGAATTCTAATTAGCTCTCAGTTTATGTGTTAAAACTGAACCGACTCCTGTTGCAGTAGCACTACAGTTCTGCTAAACTTCTCACTGATTCTTGACCTCCAGAGTTTTCTGATTACCTATTCTGTTTATATTTTCGTACTTTTCTACCACTGAATTTTAAAAGGACTTTACATGCTCATGAAATTTTTGCATATTCTAATGCTACTCTGGCTTCAAACTTTTGCCCTAAGTCAATCAGATATCTTTATAAAACAAAGTTTAAGAAAAAAAAAAACAAGAAAAAAAAAACAAGTGAAGAGAGCTCTGAATATGCACAGCCTTTTAATTCCCATGTTACTTGGATGCACCCCTACATACAAACTTTGTAATCTAGCAGTTGCTATGAGCACCCAGTGAAGATGTGTTTTCTGAGGCGCTAAACCCCAAAAAAACATCTTCCACACACAGTGGCAGCATGAGGACCTCTATCTTGTCAACAACAACAGAGTTCTTTTTCCATGTGTACAGTTTACATACTTACCCAGGAAAGCAAATGGAAATGACAGACAGACGAAGATGAAGCTGTCCCAAAGCCTTTGTCATGTGATAGTGACCTATAAAGTATCAAATAAAGGCACATCATCAGCACACCATGATTTTACAATATTGTAACTCGCCACAACGCCAACAAGAGGAGAGATCCCAAAACTTGAAACTTGCTCCCTCCTCACCCCCACCCCAGCTAAGTTGTCATTAAAACAAGATGACAGTCGCAGGGATCGGTAAGGAGCAAGGAGAAGATGCATCGTGTCTTTAAAGGGCATTCGGAGTGGGCAAATGGAGCAAATCATCTGAGTGTGCATCAGCAGGGTGGGTTATTTTTCCTCTGTCTCTCGCACACACGGATGCATGTTTATGCGCGCACACAGACACATATACGTACACACAGGGATGCATCACGTAATTATTTACATGCACACACAGAGATACTCGCACGTATTATCAAAATAAAAGGCAGAAAGTTGACCACCATCTGCAAGGAGGCATACATAACAATAACCCCCGGGAACTTCACAAGTCAGCGAGCAATCCCCGCGCGTGGATAAGCCAAACAACGCAAAAATTAACAACAAGAATAAGCCGCCAGACCGCAGGTACGAGATCCACCCGCGGAGACAGACAGACAGACAGACAGACGAGAGGGACGAACGGCAGGCTGCGAGGCTGGAGCACAGTCTCAG